>NC_041402.2:154286161-154513661 GCF_900747795.2 Erpetoichthys calabaricus | reverse complement strand
CCGCCGGTACAAAGCTGTTGAAGGCGGCAGCTCACACCCCCTCTGTCAGGAGCAGGAAGACAGAGAGAGAGAGATAGATAAAAAAAATCAATACGTGCCCTTTGAGCTTTTAAGTATGCGAAGCTCCGTGCAGCATGTCCTTCAGGAAGCAGCTGCACACAGCCCCCCTGCTCACACCCCCCTACGTCAGCGCAAGAGAGAGAGAGAGAGAGAGAAAGTAAGCTGGATAGCTTCTCAGCCATCTGCCAATAGCGTCCCTTGTATGAAATCAACTGGGCAAACCAACTGAGGAAGCATGTACCAGAAATTAAAAGACCTATTGTCCGCAGAAACCCGCGAAGCAGCGAAAAATCCGCGATATATATTTAAATATGCTTACATATAAAATCCGCGATGGAGTGAAGCCGCGAAAGGCGAAGCGCGATATAGCGAGGGATCACTGTATATACAATCGCCAAACTCCAGACACAACTATGCACAGACAGTTACAGGTTCAAAGGAAGGTTCTTTTATTTGTGACAATACCTTCAAAAGATTTCCTCTTGTCTCAAGGAACATCTTACAGTACTATACAATAACAATTCTTCTCTTTGTTTCTTTACTCCCTTCTCTGACATGTAGATAAAAATTGTTGCTCATCACCCGCCAAACAGGTCCACTTATGTGTTATGCTTTCCAGGCATGGCATTGAAAAATTATTAGGCATATGCATACCCTTCTGTTTAGTAACTCATGAAAAGAGGTGGCAAGCCAATTACTTTTCCTAAGTGGTCTATAAGGGTATTTATACATTAGGAGAAATCTTTAATGATTCAGGACTCCAGTCATTCCAATCCTTGCTGTCCAGGTTTGCCATTCCTGCTTCATCCTTTTTCTTGTATTTCCAGCTGAGGTCTTTGCTTAGAACATGTAGAATTTCTCTAATTTCTCCCCTCCCTTGTCACCCAGTTTACACTTTTGCAGTTTTCTTCACCCCTGAGTTCAAACCTATAACCTCCCTCTATTCCTTGCTGCACAACACTTCCTGTAAACCACTATCACTTTAAATTATATGGTCTCATGATATTCCTTCCTATACAGCAGTGTTCTGGAATTTTGTTTCGTCCAAAAACTCCAAGCATCAGCACAAACGGCTCAAAATTACATAGATTGTATGCAACCCCCCACTAGAGCCATTTAATGCGCTTACTCTTTAAACACTCCTGGCACTTTCTTGCACATGTTCTGGCAGTGTCCCCCGGTTGCTTCTCTTCCTAAATTCTCTCTGTGCATGTTCCCTTGTTTCCTCAGGTTCTCCTTCTCTTAGATTTCTCCACTCTCTCTCTTTCTGTACTGCTGCACATAATCACTCTAGCAACTATTGCTGCAAAACTGTTGCTGGCCTCTCGCTGGAGATCATCTGACTGTGCCAGTTCTTCTCAGTGGAAGGCATCATTCTTTAACTTAGTCCTCTCGGAACCTTCTGTTTCACAGCTCATCCAGCTCTACAGTTCAGAGATGGCTTAGTGTTGTACAGTTGATCAGTAGCTAGCTGGGGGTGGTCCAATGATAGACTTTCCTTGCTGGTTTTTATTGTGCTTCAATCTTCTCTACCTACTGGCCAACTGTTTTACTACTGTCAATTTTTATTTATTTTTTTTTTGATTGATTGATTGATTTCAAGAAGGGATCACCACTTCTTGAAGATGGGTAGGTGGGTATTTTTGGTGTTTAGTTTTTTTCTCTCTCTATTGTTATTAAGATTTTTAAAAAGTTGTTCTGATTGTCTGATATTTATCAATTAAATAATAAAAAAAATATTCTGTATCCCTCTCCTTCCACAGCTCCCAGAAAGCTTTATCCACTATCTCCTGATTCTGACCTTTTATGTGGGGCATGGGAGCACTTCAGATGCTATAGCACTGCATGACAAAAGTACTTATGGGGCAGACAGAAGCCCTCCAAAGTAGGGACAGCTTTCCCCTGCAGCTCCCTCTGGTAAACTCCAAGTACCCCAACTGGTTCGTCCATCAGGACTACATCTCCAAATATGATCTGTGGGTATATCAATGGGAGTTCCACCAGAAGGCTGCTGCCTGCTTGTGTAAAGGCAAAATATACGGCACTGGGAAGCAGTCTCTCTTTGACCTTCCAGTATTATGGCCTCCCGACTGGGAAAGGCATCAGGAACCAGCCCAGCCTGGATGTGTTTCCATCCATGTCCTTCCATAACAATGGTTTCCAGCTGGGCAAGAAACCATCCATTCAGGCAAGGAAGCCAGCCAACCTTTGTCATCTGTGACTATATATATATCTACAGTATATGTTTAACTGTTTAATAACAGAGAGCTGGACTTCATTCAGAGTTAAAAACTGGAGTAAACCTTGAATTATTATATTTCTTTAATGTGGTATATTCAGTCTGTGCTTTGTTATTGGAAAAGTTTAAAAGAACACACAAAAACACAGCATTAAGGTGACAGAAAATCACTCAACCTATTCAAACTCATGCAGGTTAATTTTGTTCATATTAATTTACATGCAATGCTTGTGAATAGTCTCCAGCAAGAATAGTTTCAGGTGTTCAGAACAACCTTGTTTAATCTGTAAACTGTATCCAAGAGTCCGCAAGTACAAAAGGATTAGCAAAGCTAATACAAGCATTAGCACTTAATAAAGAGAAGACCATTCAGCCTCCTCAGGCCTCTGCTCACACAATTTGAATTTGTATGAGTCATCCTGGTCCTTGAGTTGTTGCAAAGTTTATGGCAAAAAAATGAAAGATGTAAAATATTCAAGAATTTTATTTAAAAGAGAAGGTAATTTGACTAATAGAGTTTATGACAGTATTTCCTAGGTTTTGCACTGATAGACAAACTACAACCAAAAAAAACTAAATAAGGGGAAATAAAAAAACAAGAAAAAATAAACAATTTACAGGATAAAAGCTTCTGGGAATGCAAGATGAAAATATCTTTTCTCTTGTGAGATGGTACTCTAACCTCTTCTTAAAACGATCCACCCTTTCTAAACCCACACTATATTCCACCTCTGCAACATATTCAATAGGTCAATTACCCTATGGGAAAATGTTCTGTTTATTTGTTTTAAATTTTATGTTTCTTTGCTTCACCCTATTATTTCTGAACATCTGAAATTAAAATGATTTGTTTGTCTGGATCCATTAGATAATAATAATAATAATAATAATTCATTACATTTATATAGATGTCTGTATCCCCTAGGAGGCCATCACAGAATAACCCCATTTTAGGAAGAACACGCAACACCTTTACTGGGTTAATTGTTGGAAGTGCAGTCTTATATTGTATAGTCATCTTGTTAAGAACAGTTGCTGATTCTTTGTATGACAGTCAATTTTGCTATCGTTAGAAAGGACCATACCCAGACAAGTGTTCTGAGAACCACACCTCTCTTGGAAAAGGCCTGGAGTCTAGAACTTTCTGGTACTTCTTTGGAGCACTATTAGGTAATCAAAAAATGAATACATCATTAAAAAAGTAATGTAGATATCATAGATTTGCTGCATTTGTCTTCTTCTTCTTCTTCTTGTTTTGGCTGCTTCCGTTAGGGGTTGCCACAGCGGATCATCTTCTTCCATATCTTTCTGTCCTCTGCATTTTGTTCTGTTACACCCATCACCTGTATGTCCTCTCTCACCATAGCCATAAACCTCCTTACCTGGCAGCTCTATCCTTAACATCCTTCTCCCAATATACCAAGCATCTCTCCTCTGCACATGTCCAAACCAACGCAATCTCACCTCTCTGACTTTGTCTCCTAACCGTCCAACTTGAGCTAACCCTCTAATGTACTCATTTCTAATCCTATCCATCCTCGTCACACCCAGTGTAAATCTTAGCATCTTTAACTCTGCTACCCCCAGCTCTGTCTCCTGCTTTCTGGTCAGTGCCACCATCTCCAACTCATATAACATAGCTGGTCTCACTGCCATCCTGTAGACCTTCCCTTTAACTCTTGCTGATATCCATCTGTCATAAATCACTCCTGACACTCTTCTCCACCCATTCCACCCTACCTGCAATCTCTTTTTCACCTCTCTTCCTCAATCCTCATTACCCTTTACTTTACATTTGTATTTAGATAATATACAACATTTAATAATATAATAATAATAATATTATAATATATGCTGCATTTGTATTTAGCTAATATACAACATTTCATGTGTCATGCATGCACGTCAGTGGGCCATTCTCAAGGCTCTTTGGAGGTACGTATCTTCACCAGGGTCGTGCAGAGGTGCTGGCACTCATCTTATACTCAGTACAGCACACAGTGCTGAGAAGGATGTCCAGTGAGGGCAACTGATTCGGTACCTTCTGATCCCTCTACCAAATATCCTGTTCCTGGAAGGAGGCATCACTTGTTACGAGAGTGCACCGCAGGATGGAGCTCCTTCCCACTGTGACTCTGGCAGGCTTTACCAGCTGAGAAAATGTTCCTCACACTAGGACCCTGAATTTTGTTTGTTTGGTGCCATCAAGCATGCATTTTGTTTATAGCGTTATTAGAATTTAACAGGGACAATCTGATTGGCGCCCCAACATTTTCCCCTTGAGGACCTGCAGTTCCTTCCAATGACCACAAAGTTTAGTTGCAATTCCGCCTTTACTACATTACTTAACAATACTTTTCAGGCCTGCTTAATCCAATTTAGCGTCAAAAGGGGTCTTAGCCTATCCTGCCAGCATTGGGCACTAGTCAGACTGGCGCTCCATTAATAGCTTGATCCTAATGCAGGGCCTATTCACACACATTCTCACACGCACTCAGTATATAATTTTACTTTTTAGTTATTGTGGCATGCACAGCTTTGGGAGAGGGAAAACCCAAACACTCACAGGGAGAGTGTGCAGGCTCCACAAAAGGCAAGCAATATTCAGGATCTGTGAGGCCGCAACACTTACCCCTGTGGCACTGTTCCACCCATCATTTCATTATGTGCTTTTTAAATATTAAAAATGTCAGAAATGCACAGGAAAGATTTGGTGCTTTTTCAACATGTAAAGAGATTTTGAACCTGTTCCCCCTAAATTCCTGATAAGGCAGCACTGCTTGGTGTCATGCAAATTCAAGTCAAAGTAGGCTTGAAGTAAAGGATCCATCAGGCTAGTGTCCACAGATGCCTGTCTGGATAACAGCTTGAGCAGCTGGTGGATGGAGGAAAATGGGTACTTACTGAAGCAAAAGCTAATGACATTGATCTTGACTCTCACAACTCGTGCCAAGATGAGGTCTTACATAAACTTCACCGAAGATCAAATGACTCATATGTCATATCTCAGATATTCATAAGAAGTGGTTCAGTGTCCAGATCTTTTAAATAAGTAAATAAAATCATTTTTTGGAAAGAAGAGAACATTATGTAGCATTCCAAAACAGCAAAATAAATAAAGAGTAATAGCACAAAGATTTAAATATTACATTTATGTTCTTTTTCTTACAGGGTAACTAGTTGATGCATAAACTGATGGGTATGTGTAATAAAAGATTAAGATCTGAGAAGACTTTTTATTTTATGATATAAATTTATTTTTACAGTTATGACAATGTCATTAAAGTTTACTTTGACAGCAGCATATAAATGTTAATAAAAAAGATCCAAGTAGAAACATCAACTACTACGTCGTGCTGAAAATTTTTAACTTCACAAAGGCATTGACACCTTACAAGAAAGAGTTGTTGTTACTTTTATTGAATGTTTACTTACAGACATGAAATACTTAATTGTGGCTACTTGATGACCCTTAAAAAGTGTACAATTGAGAGGTAACCTCATAATACAAAGATGTCAATATGCATTATTACAGAACTTTTCAAAACGCATTCACTATGTTATTTTCCAGTAGTCAAATACAGTATACTCTTCTGGCTCACAAGATGGTATTATTTATTTTACAGATACTCAGGGAAATGAGAAAGCTGTATTTATACTTGAAATTTCTTTGATTCGGCTACTACAGTTTTTGATTCTGCAATCCCAATGTTCAAAATGCTGCGGTTCAAAAGATCTTTTTGCTTTGTTCCTCTAGTTATTGGAATGCCTGTCTTCACTGTGTGTAACTGGTACTGCTTATTTCATGGTTTCAGTCTTAGTTAACTAATTGCTTTCAAATGTATTTAACTGATTAACTTAATTTCTCAGAATTTACTTATTATCCATGTTGTGCCACTAGTTCCCTTGCTTTTTATCACTTACTTCCTTCCTCTTGGATCAATTATGCATCACTGTGGTATTAATTTTCATTGTTATGCTACTGACATCGTGGTTTATATTTCTACTGAACCATCTGCATCCCGTCTGGTCAATTTCCTCCTTGATATTAAAATTTAGATGATGCATCATCTCCACAAACCTAATAATGATACATATGAAATTCTCCCTGTGGACTCTAACAGCCTAATTTAGTGCCAAATATATCATTCCATACCATATTCAAGCCCGCTTAACACTAGAATTACCAGAGCCTACGAAAAAACTCGTATATCCGGCCCACCTTAAATCGCTTCTTAAATCCGTTCACACCTCTCCGCCAGCATCCTTTGTCCTCTAAATGTGCTGATAAAAGACAAGCTGCCAGCAGCCGGCTATTCCATCCCCCCACCGACTTAGAACGTGAGCGAAGTTTTCCCAGCTCACGCCTTGATTGATTATGTGGGAGTGAAGTGGAGTTTTACAGTGGAAATAACAGATCATTATTCTAAAGTAATCTGTGTAAACACATTGTTAAAACAGAAACTTTTTCATATTTTAGTAATAAATGTTACAAAATGTAGTAGGCATAAACTATAGAATATATAAAGCCCGAGTTCCAAAGATCAAATAAACACTTTCACAAAAGCTTCAAGAATGACTCAACAGCTTCTGTGGTGTAGTGTGCTAAGATTTGCCTCTTAGTGCAGAGCAGCTTCTCTTTGCCTCACAGACCTGAGTTCGATTCCCCACTGGGGATGAAGTGTTGCTTTTTTTTTTCTTTTCTTTTAAACCTCAAACGGACATAAAATTTATACATTGGTATGCACTGTCAGTTACTGAGATTGTTATATTTTCATGTGGGAGGCTCCTTTTCAAATATTTTTTTAACAATTGAGACTGCAATTAACAGGAACAACTGTCCTTATAACTTATTTTTAAGATCCATAACACACAGACAGACAGAGCACTGCGTAATAGAGAGACAGACAGGCAGAGAAGTCACTAGATATATAAATAAACAGGGAAGCCACGTGTACTGAAAGAAAAAAAGAACAACATGTGCGTTGTCCCTGACTCTCTAAGTAAGATCGGGGGAGGGATGATGTTAGAGCGCCTGCGCTTATTCAGTGCAGCAGGGACAACGCACATGTTCTTTTTTTCTTTCAGTACACGTGGCTTCCCTGTTTATTTCTATATCTAGTGACTTCTCTGCCTGTCTGTCTCTCTATTACGCAGTGCTCTGTCTGTCTGTGTGTTATGGATCTTAAAAATAAGTTATAAGGACAGTTGTTCCTGTTAATTGCAGTCTCAATTGTTAAAAAAATATTTGAAAAGGAGCCTCCCACATGAAAATAACACGATCTCAGTAACTGACAGTGCATACCGATGTATAAATTTTATGTCCGTTTGAGGTTTAAAAGAAAAGAAAAAAAAAGCAACACTTCATCCCCAGCGGGGAATCGAACTCAGGTCTGTGAGGCAAGGAAAAGCTACTCTGCACTAAGAGGCATATCTTTGCGTGCTATGCCACAGAAGCTGTTGAGTCATTCTTGAAGCTTTTGTGAAAGTGTTTATTTGATCTTTGGAACTCGGGCTTTATATATTCTATAGTTTACTGTATGCCTACTACATTTTGTAACATTTATTACTAAAATATGAAAAAGTTTCTGTTTTAACAATGTGTTTACACAGATTACTTTAGAATAATGATCTGTTATTTCCACTGTAAAACTCCACTTCACTCCCACATAATCAATCAAGGCGTGAGCTGGGAAAACTTCGCTCACGTTCTAAGTCGGTGGGGGGATGGAATAGCCGGCTGCTGGCAGCTTGTCTTTTATCAGCACATTTAGAGGACAAAGGATGCTGGCGGAGAGGTGTGAACGGATTTAAGAAGCGATTTAAGGTGGGCCGGATATACGAGTTTTTTCGTAGGCTCTGGTAATTCTAGTGTTAATCCTATGCAGGGGTGCAGGGGGAGTTGGAACCCATCTCAGCAAGAATTGAGCGCAAGGCAGGAACAATCCAAGGACAGTGTGCCAGTCCATTGCAGGGGAACCCACACTCACTAGGGCCAATTTAGTGTCACTAATCCACCAAACCTGCATGTCTTTGGACAGTGGGAGGAAACCAGAGCTCCCAGAGGAAACCTATGCAGACACAGGGAGAATATGCAAACTCCACACAGAGAAGACACGAGACGCAAACCCAAGAATTCTTACTGCAAGGCAGCAGTGCTAGTACTGCACCACCATAATATCCTAGTGCAGGGGTGTCCAAACTTTTTTTAAAGAGAGCCAGATTTGATAATATGAAAGTTCCCAACTGCCAATAGTCCTTGATGACATTATTTTAAACAAAAAAAGATGCATATAAATACACTGTTATTTAATACTTTTAATTTTTACACGGCAAACAACAAAGTAACCAAATGTTTGCATTCAGATGGACAAACTAGAATATACATACGCTATCTGAATTTCTTTTTTTTTTTTTTTTTTATATTTTTATTTTATTAATTTTCATTGTAATCATTCCATACAAACAGATCAATTTATAACCCAACAAAATTGAAGACAAATCAAACCCCACCCCTGAGAAGGAGAGCTTAGCTAAAGGAAAATTGCTTAAGGCTTTTTAATAAGGCAACATTAAACAAAAGAAAGGGGGAAGTAAATATATATGTAAATAAAAGATGGAGAAGGGAGTTAAATGTGGTAATAGTTATTTCTCTTATTCTAAAATAATATTGATTAAATCCTGCCAGGTTTTGAAAAAATTTTGTACAGATCCTCTAACTGAGAATTTGATTTTTTCCAATTTCAAATAATATAAAACATCGGTTTCCCACTGACTTATAAGAGGAGAATTAGGATTCTTCCAATTTAACAAAATAAGTCTGCGTGCCAAAAGTGTAGTGAATGCAATCACAGTTTGCTTGTCCTTCTCCAATTCAAGTCCATCTGGAAGAACACCGAACACAGCTGTTAATGGGTTAGGAGGGATTGTGATACTAAGGCTGTCTGAAAGGCACTTAAAAAAATTTGTCCAAAATGATGTTAGTTTGGTGCAGGCCCAGAACATGTGACCCAGTGAGGCAGGAGCTTGGTTGCAGCGTTCGCAGGTTGGATCCTGCCCTGGAAACATTTTGGACAGTTTTAAGCGAGACAGATGAGCTCGATATATCATTTTTAGTTGAATAATTCTATGCTTTGCGCATATAGAACTCGAGTGAATTTTCTGCTTTGCTACCTTCCACTCCTTTTCTGATATATTGATTAAGAGATCTTCTTCCCAATGTCCTCTTGGATCTTTGAAAGGTAGGGACTCTAATAAGATTTTATATATTGCGGAAATAGTGTTTATTTCCTCAAAATTGAGCAGCATTTTTTCCAGCATTGTGGAGGGTGCGAGGTGGGGGAAATTGGGCAATTTCTGTTTAACAAAATTTCTAATTTGAAGATAGTAAAAGAAATGTGTAGCTGGGAGGTTGAATTTTGAACGTAATTGTTCAAAAGATGTAAATATGTTGTCTATATAAAGATCTCTGAGCATTTTAATCCCAAAACTTTTCCAGGTATTAAAAACGATATACTTGCGAAGGTTGAAAGAGGTGGTTCTCTTGCAGAGGTGTCACTGATAAAAGATTTTCCATCTTAAAATGCTTTCTAATTTGGTTCCATATTCTGAGTGAGTAAAGCACAATTGGGTTATTAGTATATTTGCGATAACTTTCATTTATTGGAGAGCAGAGCAGGGAATATAAAGAAGTACTACAGGATTTTACTTCTATTGCGGACCAAGCCTGTGTATGTTCATTTATTTGTGTCCAGGTTTTTATGGCTTGTATGTTTGCTGCCCAGTAATAAAACTGAAAATTAGGTAAAGCCATGCCACCTTCTGCCTGAGGTCTTTGTAGGGTCGCTCTTCAGATACGTGGGTGTTTTGAGTTCCAAATGAATGAGGTTATTGTTGAATCTAACTGTTTAAAAAACGATTTATTGATATATATTGGAATGTTTTGAAATAAAAAGAGAAGTTTAGGAAGGATATTCATCTTAACAATGTTAATTCTTCCGGCTAGAGTGAGATGAAGGGTTGACCATCTATGCAAGTCTTGCTTAATTTTTTCCATACAGACGCCAAAATTTTGTTGATAAAGAGCTTTATGTTTACTTGTGATATTTACCCCTAGGTATTTAAACTGATCTACTATGGTAAAAGGTAGGGTGTCTAATCTAATATTATATGCTTGTGAATTCACTGGAAAGTGTATACTTTTATTCAGATTAATTCTAAGACCAGATATCTTTTGAAATTCTGTTAGTGCTGTTAAAACAGCAGGGACAGTGTTTTCTGGGTCTGATATATATAAGACCATATCATCTGCATATAGAGAAATTTTCTGTTCCAGTCCTTCTCTGATAATCCCCTTTATTTGATAAGAATTTCGGCAGTGAACCGCCAGTGGTTCAATAGCGATTGCAAACAACAGTGGCGACAAGGGACATCCTTGTCTGGTACCACGTTCTAGTTTAAAGTAGTCTGAGCAAATGTTATTAATACAAACTGAAGCTTCTGGATTGGTATACAGTAGTTTGATCCATGCACAAATATTCGGGCCAAACCCAAATTTCTCTAATGCAGTGAAAAGGTAATTCCATTCAATCATATCAAATGCTTTTTCTGCGTCTAATGATAGTAATATCTCTGGGGTGTTTGATTTTGCTGGTGAATATATAACATTAAACAAGTGTCGGAGATTTGAAGATAGGTGTCGGCCTTTAATAAATCCAGTTTGATCTTGTGATATTACCGAGGGCAGCACTTTCTCCATCCTTCTAGCTAGGATTTTTGAGAGTATTTTAACATCATTATTCAGGATTGAAATTGGTCTGTATGATGCACATTGTAACAAGTCCTTATTTTGTTTAGGAAAGACGGTGATTAATGCTTGTCGAAATGTTTGAGGTAGTATTTGGTTGTCTCTAGCTTCTGTAAATGTTGCCAATAAGAGGGGAGCTAGCTGAGTGGAGAATTTCTTATAAAACTCTACGGGGTAACCATCAGGGCCTGATGATTTCCCGCTTTGTAGTGACTTTATAGCGTCTAGTAATTCTGTTAGCGTTAGAGGTTTATCCAGTTCCTCAGCACTTAAAGCATCTATTTGTGGTATCTATGATGTATCCAGAAATGCATTAGATTGTGTGTTGTCTTCTTTGGGCTCAGTAGAATATAAAGACTTATAATAATTTCTAAATGTGTGCATTATTTTATTATGGACAATGATTTCTTCTCCATTCTTGTTGGTGATTACTGGTATTGCATTGTGAACTTCTTGTTTGTGAATTTGTTGAGCTAAAAGCTTATTAGCTTTTTCTCCGTGTTCATAGTAATGCTGTCTAGACTTATAAATAAGTTGTTCAGTTTCTTTAGTTGTTAAGATGTTAAGTTCTGTATGCAGGGCCTGCCTTTTCCTGTGGAGAACTTCATTTGGACGCCTGGCTTGTTCTTCATCTATTCTAGTAATTTCACTTCTTAGCTCTGACACTTTCTTGGTTTCTAATTTATTTCTGTGAGAAAGATATGAAATAATCTGTCCTCTTAAGAAGGCCTTTAGAGTTTCCCAGAGTGTTCCTGCAGAAACCTCTGTGGACGTGTTTGTCTCTAGGAAGAAGCTTATTTGTTTGGATATAAATTCTGTGCAGTTCTCGTCTGCCAATAAAAGAGGGTTAAGACGCCATCTGCGAGGTGAGTGTGAGGGGCTTAATGATTTTAGCTCCAAGACTAGAGGGGCATGGTCAGAGATAACAATTGTGTCGTATTTGCATGATTTAATTGTAGGCAGGAAATTATTATCTATAAAAAAATAATCAATTCTTGAGTAGCTATAATGCACTGGTGAGTAGAACAAATATGTTCTTGAGTTTGGGTTAAGAAACCTCCAGGGGTCTGATAAGTTGTGATCATTTAAAAACTGTGTAATTATCTTTGCAGTATTAGATGTCGTCCCCCCTGTCACAGGAGTCCTATCTAAGAGTGGATTTAAAACACAATTAAAGTCCCCAGCCATTATAATTTTATGAGTGTTCACATTGGGAATGGATGCAAATAGATATTGCATGAATTCCTTATCAACAACATTGGGTGCATAAACATTTATCAAAATCATTTTACTGTTATATAAGTTGCCCATGACCATCACATATCTCCCTTCAGGGTCCGACACTACATCTGATGCTACAAATGGAACTGTTCTATGTATGAGAATTCCCACCCCTCTAGTTTTCTTTATAAAGCTAGAGTGGAACATTTGGCCAGTCCAGTCTTTTTGTAGTCTGAACTAATCCTTGGTTAGTAAGTGGGTCTCCTGTAAAAATACTGTTTTAGCGTTTAAGCCTGTTAGGTGAGAGCATACTTTCTTTCTCTTTAATTCGTGATTCAGGCCTTTAACATTCCAGCTCACAAAGTTAATTGTCCCATCATGGACACATTGATTCTGAGTTTTTAATGTCATTTTATAGTTTTAATTGGTAATGTGGCAGTTTTAATCTTAGTTTCAAGATTCCCCATGAGTTATTGCATTTTAGCCTATTGTTGCATTGATATTTATAATTATAAGGATTACAAGAATAGATTAGATATAACCTGCTCTCATTCTATTCCCCCACCCCCCCCATTTTGCCTCCCCACATGAGGCTAGATCCCACTTCGCGATGTCCCAGTCCTCTGACATACGAAGAGACAGAGCACGTCCAAAACAAAACAAACCCCACCCTGCAGCGGCGTTAGAGAATTAAATCAGAGATATCTTTTGCAGCTAAATTCTTAATACTATCTGCCGAAAATATTACCATTAACAGTATTTAAACTTGAAGTAATCTTCAGCGCTTTTAAGTTAAGATATTAAGATAAAAAAAAAAAAGAAGAATCAACCCTGGAAATGATTTTAAAAACTAGTCTAGGATAAACCTGGTAATTCCTACTGTAATAGTATAATGGTAATAGTATAAAGAGTAGAAAAAGCAATAAACCAAGGGTATGATGTTAAACAGTCTACTTTAAGGTATAGTAGAATAAAAAAAAAAAAAAAAATCCTACTTTAATTACTTCCACATTTTCACACTCACGTCTATAACTCTATAACTCTAATTAAAACATAAACATATAAAGTCCAGATAAAGAAAAGGATGTATAATTATAATACCAGTCTCTTTAAACATGGATCCAGAGAGCAGATCATAGGTCCTTCCCATGCCTTGATAGAATACGGCTCCTTATTAACTTTCAAAAAAGTGTCGGAAACAGCTTCTTTAGTTCCTTTTCAGCTTCTTCTTTGCTTAGGAAAATATAATATTGATCTTGACCTTCCACTTTCAGTTTGGCGGGATACAAGAGGCTGTATTTGATATCGGCTTTCCGTAGCAACTTTTTAATGTCAATGTAGGCTCTGCGTTTTGCAGCTGTTGATGGTGAGAAGTCAGGGAAAATACAAATAAGATTATTTTCGAATATAATCTCTTGCTTGTGTCTGAGAAGTGCCATCACATCAAGCTTACATCGTAGTCACTCGAAGCGGACAATAAAAGACCTAGGTTTAAAGGTGCTTGGTCTGTTTGTGCGATAAGCCGTGGCTATCTCAATGTCGAGTTTAAAGTCATCTCCAATTATTTTAGACAGTAATTCTACTGCAAATTTCACTGGGCTTTCTCGTTTCTCAGGTATACCCTCAATTCTTATATTATTTCTTCTGCACCCATCCTCCAGGGTTGCAAGTCTGTCTCCAAGTTTTTTGCATTCGGAATTCGCAGCTGTGGCTTTTTCATCGGCGTTAGACGCCAGTTGTTCCGCTGTTTCAACTCGAGCCGTGAGTCCCTGCTTAACGTCTTCCAGCTGATCTGAAACGTCATTAATCTGGTCGGCAAACATTTTCAGTTTGGATTTAGTTTCTTCGATGTGTTCCACTAATTTCTCCAACATGCCTTTAAAGTTCACGTCAAAACGTTTAAATAGACGCGTTTCCTTATCTTTGTTATCCTTCTTAAGCTCGTTCTTGAGCTCAATGGTCGCCTTCTTGAGATCATTCTTGTTATCTTTCTTAAGCTCATTTATGGCCGTAACCATGGCAATGGCCAGTGTAGCGATCATCTCTTTCAGTTCGGACAGTTCGCTTCGGCTTTCGTGCTCCGCGAGTGGAAATGCAGCTCCTGTTACAGCAGATGCTGCAGGCTCGCGATGAGTAGATGAGAGCACATCCTGCAGGGCCTTTTCTAGTCTCGAATGATCCTCAGAAATCGCCGATCCATCGCGACCTGTATCACTTGCACCTTCGCTCCCATTTTCACTCTCGACTGGAGACGATACAATGGAGCGGGATCCCAGGAAATCTGCGCATTCGTCTGCCTGTTCCAGGTCAGTCTCCGTGAGGCCATACCTTGCACTCAGGCCGGAAGTCTGTCCAGACTTTGATGCAGCTTTAAGTTTCTTTTCTGGTTCTTTCTGACTTTTCTTCTTGTTACTCATGCTTGTATATTGTAGTGGAAGTTCCTTGGTCGGGTTAAATACAGGATACCTCCAAATAATATGAAATACGTGGGAAAATAAAGCCGCTGCTAGCGGAGCTCTGCTTCAGACGTCCATCTCCTATAAATGGACGAGACCATTCAGATCTAACAGAAATTCAAAAAATTCAGAAACTCTGTAAAATAAAACTCAGTGAAATTCTGATGACTGAGCAACAGGTAACTCATTGCCACTAATTTGATGTGTGATACTAAAATCTGAATTTTCGTACACAGGGAAGGTCTGGTTCGAGAGCAGTGGTTGACTGAGCAAAACGTCATGTAGATGGGAGTCACTTAGACTTGATCTCAAGGGGTTCTTGTTTAAGTTCATAAAAGTGAAAGTCTGCTCACTCAAATATGTGGAGCCAAACAAGCTTAGCATTTTCTTTTCAAATGTTTGCATTTCTGGAAACCTGCCTTTATCCAGTCGCCAGTGAAAATGAACGAGACAGAGATGTTAGTGACGGCTGCGCCATTTTCTGTCATACTATAGTTCAATCAGCTCCAGCTGTAGGTGAAGTGGAGCATCATCAGGGTCCACACTGAAGTGAGAAGAGAACAGCAACATGTCCTTTTCAATTGTGCCAAAATCCAGAAAGTGGTTGTTAAACTCCCCAGCAAGGGATGCAATGACTACTGCATACCTCTTCATTTACATATTGATATTGCCAACCATGACCTCCTGCAGAGCTTGGAAATGTGTGGTGCAGGGCTCCATTTGTGACAAGTGTCTCTGGAAAAATTGCAGCTTGGTTCCAAAAGTCTTGATGCGTGCATATACTTGGCTCACTACTGTGTCTTGTCCTTGAAGGCTGACGTTCAGTGCATTCAGATGCTTTGTTATGTTGACGAAAAAAGCCAAGCCTGCCACCCATTCAGTATCTGAAAGTTCTTGCATCTGTTGTCCCTTTTCAACCAAATATTGTCCAATTTCCCTTCGAAGAGAGAGAAAAAGCTGCAGTGCGGATCCTCGACTGAGCCACCTCACATTGTTGTGATATATTACATCTCCATATTAAGCCTGGATGTTAAGCAGAAACTGCTGAAACTGGCAGTGGTATAGGACTGTAAAATGAATGAAATGAATTGCCTTTACTACCGGTTTCATAACATGATCAAATCTTAGATATTTAGCACAAAGAACCAGCTGATGAATGATGCAATGAAGTTTAATAGCGTTGCTTCCTTCTTCACTGACTTTGTTACAGATCAGCATGGACAATCCACTTCGTTCACCAGCCATGGCAGGCGCACCATCAGTAATAATGGTGGTAACTTTACTCCACAGTAGTTTCATATCATCAACAGTTGAGCAAACATCAAGACATAAATCGGTTCCTCTTGTTTGCCCTTGGAGGTCAAGCATCTGTTCTGTAATGTTCATGTCATTGTCGACGCCTTCCAAGAATATCAGTAACTGAGCGGTGTCTGAAATGTCTGTGCTTTCACCAGACTAAAGAAAAAAAGTCAAAACTCATTGCCCTGGCTCCCAGTTGTCGCTTGATATCAGATGATAGCTCTTCAATTCTCCGTGCCACAGTGTTATGAACTAGGCAAACAGTAGCAAACTCTTGTCTTCTTCACAGGGCAAATGTTTTCTGCTATTTTCATAACACAGTATTTAATAAACTCACCTTTGATAAAAGGTTTGCCAAGTTTAGCAGTTAACATGCCAACTTTGTAGCTTGCTTTGGTGATGTTTTCATTTGACTTGTGGACCCATGTAAAGAACAGCTGCTGTGTGGCTAAGCTATCTTGAAGTAGCTTTTTCAGCATGGTCACTCTCTGATAGCTTGTTGTATGCATTAGTATGGTTTGCCTTGTAGTGTCTCTTTACGTTATATTTCTTAAACAAGACAACAGTCTCATGACAAATTATGCAAACAGTTGTTTCGGTTTTCAGTGAGAAGCGGTGGCCTTCATTATCAATTTTCCTTTTTTTACTTGCTGTAGCCATGAGAGTTGAAGAGTCAGAACAAATTTCATACAGCTAGACAGTTATGAGGGAACACTAACCACTCTAACTGTTACACAGTGGTGCTGCCACCATAAGGTAAAAAGAGGAATTGCACGTTGAATTTGTAGGATTTATTTATTCCGTTTGACTGTGCTGGCGGGCCATAAATAATGCATTTTAAGACAGAAGGCATGGGCCATATAAAATCTGACCTTGGGCCATAATTGGACTTTGGTGCTAAAATATATACCCTAGTGCTAAATATATCGTTTTACTTACTACAGGTTAATGCACCTAGGTTAACAGGTCTCTCAGTAAACTACAAGCCACATTAGATTTAGAAATATTAAAATCTGAATTAATTATGCCCCTATTCCTTTATGTCTTCAAGTCAAGAGACTTGGTGTTATTTTGGACAGAACTCTGTCTTTTAATCTCACAATAGTGTCACATCTCTATGCTGCCTTTTATTGCTGTCATAACATTTCAAGATTTCAGCCCTCCCTGTCCTACTCTGAGACAAATATTGATACATTTATCACATCCAGGCTAGAATATTGTCATGCTCTGTTGTTTTGTATCCAAGCCAAACAAGCTGCAGTTTGTTCAAGGGTCTGTTCCAGAAAAAGAGTTTAGATAATCCTGGATCTCAAAACAAATTCTGGTTTGCTTTAGTGTGATTTTGCACTAGCTGATTAGCTAGTGCCAGAACACCAGATTTCAATCAGCTCGCACAATCCCAGATACATTGATCGAGATTAATGCACGTTGATGGCATTATTTACAAAACCTTATGAGTCAAGAAGTGAACAGCTGATTAACTATGGACTACAAGTCTGAGAAATGTACAAATTTAACAAAAAAGACCTGGAACAGCACTCTATACTGGCTGCAAAGTGTTAATCTTTGATGTTAAAATTGCTCTACTGCAGGATAGGTATAGAGCATTGGTTGCCCCAGTAACTGAGCTGGAAATTCTGAACCCGTCATCTTTAGCCTCTCTGATCACATAATTCTGTGTTAACCTATCTTTTCCAGAAAAAAAAGATTGGCTAAATCCAGGTTTTCTAGAATGGAATTAGCTCAGTTTATGTGAATCCCAATTTACTTTAACCAGATTTCACAATAATCCTGTTTTCTGGAACAGACCCCAGAAGTTTGGAGCATATCAAATCAAAGGCTTATAGTCACATTACCCCTACACTATAAAAACTTTACATTCTCTCAGTTAAATACGGATTGACTTTAAGATAATTGTCTTATCTTGCAAAGCACCCCATGATCTGTCTCCCACTTACTTAAAAGATCTCCTTAAAGATTAAACATCAGCCTATTTAGTGTGATCTTCTAGTTCTGGCTTTCATTTTGTCTCATCAGTCTATCTGTCTTAAATGGGAGGTCTGACATTTAGTTATACCGCTCCTTTGTTCTGAAACTACCTTCCTCATTATATTGGTTATTTTGATTGTGTTTCTTTATTTAAAAAATTATAAAACTCACATTTATAGAATTGAATTCTCCGTGCCATAAATTATACCTTTCTTAATTGTAGTGATCAGTTGTTGTTTTATTTTATTTAATTACTAGCTGTCCCCCGCAGCTCCGCCTGCGTAGTAATGAAACAGGACAAAATTTAAAAATCAATTAAAAAAATGTAATTTGTATCAAGAAGAATTTATATTGATAGCTTTCTTATCTGAGGGCCTCTTCATATACAATATTTTTGGTATGTCTGGCCAAGCGGAAGGTAGGTACGCTCCAACGTCAAACATTTCACTGTTACTGACATTGTCAAGTCAATAAGTCTGAAATTCCTCTTAGCAAAGAGGTACTACCTATAAAGAGATATTTACAAATGTAACGTCAACGTTTACAATTTATTATCACCTTCTACTCATCTGCCCTCAACCTCGTTGTCAAATTCTGTTTTTTGTTTGATTTAAATTTTTCTTGATTTCTCAATTTTGATACTTGAAAAAATACTTCTTTATAGCAAGCCGCTAACTAAAAGTCTCTTTACATCTCTGAAATTCAATCTAGTAAATTTTGACTTGAAAATGCCAGTAGCCTAACCTATCGCTAAATATGCCAGAGGTCAACTCTTAAGGGCTTGATTTAAAAACAGTGTCACACATGTGAGTCAGAATGTCACCTTCTGGGCTCAGCTGAGGTATGCAATAGAGCTGCCTTGTATTTAAGGAACAACTGAATAATAGAACAGTATTTATTAAGAGTCTTGAGCATGGGAAAGGAGCTATATAAATAAAATGTATTATTACTATTATTATTAACAGTAAAATCAGTAAAAGAATAACATACTACATAAACTAATTTTTAGATGCCTTATTGTCAAACCTGCAAGAACTTTCTTCAATAACCTGACCCTACAGTGTGTGTTCAGCATGGTAAGTTCCTTACAATAAGTAGCTCTAAACCAGCCCCAGACACCATAGCATTGAAAAAAAGAACAATTAACAGAATTTATCAAAAAGTAAATTCTGAAATAAAAACACAATCAAATGGTGGTTCAAGAAATAGTCATCAAAATGAAACAATCTAGTTATTATAAGAAACATTTGATAAACCTAACATCTTAACCATTTTCCAGGCCTCCTTTAATATGGTAAATCGACAATAGTGATCCTATACATATATAAAATAGTCATAAACTGATTGATGAGGTCATGCCAAACACAACATTATAGCTCTGTGGCCATCCTGGACCCCATAGGTATTAAGAGATCATCTGAAAAACAAAACAACATGAAAAATAAACAGAACCTAATAAACAGCTCAACCGGCACAGGAGCCCGGTCGATTGATGAGTATGTGACCATAAAATTTCATGTACGTCAGATGTACACTCACTTGAAGGACTATTTGACATCTCCACATTCTGACGCATAGTTTAACAAAGTAAAACCTCTATAAAGTGGGCTTGATGAGATCTATTTTAGTTGGGGGTCACACTGTCCCTCTGTTTAAGATTTTTTTTTAAAGGAGAGTTGAAACAGGTCTATTGCATTTATTTTTATTGCATTAACAAATGAATACAGCATTTCAACCATAAAGTAAATAGAATGACAATACATCCATCCATCCATTTTCCAACCCGCTGAATCCGAACACAGGGTCACGGGGGTCTGCTGGAGCCAATCCCAGCCAACACAGGGCACAAGGCAGGAAACAATCCTGGGCAGGGTGCCAACCCACCGCAGGACACACACAAACACCAAGCACACACTAGGGCCAATTTAGAATCGCCAATCCACCTAACCTGCATGTCTTTGGACTGTGGGAGGAAACCGGAGCCCCCGGAGGAAACCCACACAGACACAGGGAGAACATGCAAACTCCACGCAGGGAGGACCCGGGAATCGAACCCAGGTCCCCAGATCTCCCAACTGCGAGGCAGCAGCGCTACCCACTGCGCCACCGTGCCGCCCAATGACAATACAGTGAACATTTTATTTTTTTTTTTAAATAAGAAAAAGTAAAATATGATTATTTGTTACCGAAATCTTAAATTTTGGAGTTCTAAAAATGGATAAGTAGACTATAGGTTATGACATTTTTGCAACTCAATTATTTGCTAATGGTACAGTAATTGACACTGGAGATTATGCCAAGGAAAAATATTTATTCACAAGTGCTCAGGGGTAAAATGAAGAAAAATGCATTGTACCATTTTTTAAACATGTCTTATGACAGGAAGACCTTTAAATAAAATTCACAACATAGCAGCACATCCTTGGAGATTTCTTTGCAATTTAGAAGCATAACAAGTTGATTGTATGCACTCAGATTCAAATCAAGGCAATTTTAAGAATATTAGCTTAACACATACATGTTATGTCCATGAAACTGTGGATCATCAATTTACCACTCCTGAATGCTGAATACGGAGTAATTCCCTGCAAGTTAATGATGATGATGATCTACATCCTAATACAAAGATCGTCAACAGTGAATATTTGCAATGATGATAAATGTAATCCTGAACCCACTATAGCTGTTAATCTAAAATTGCTTCTCCATTGCAGTAATGATCACTAACTATTGAAGACAGAAACCATCAGTAACAATAATTTAAATAAATAAATCAAAGTTGTTCCTGTGAAGTCTGCCTTCATACTTAAATCATGTGCACTCAAATAAAAGTTATATCACAACTACTTAGGTATTTAAATGGTTTTTTTCCTTTATAAGTGTTTGTAGATTCTAAATAAATAAACTGCTGTGGTTAAAGCCAAAATTCCTGTCATAGCCTAGCAAAGTGACAGGTTTGGCATTTGCTTATCTTTAATTTTCAACCTATAATAGTGCTAAAATATTCTAAATGCCTGTTAATTCTGTCATTTTCCAAACCTGTTCTTGTTGACATCCACATGCCTCTAGAGACAAGGGACATTTGTGCCATTGTTTGTCACTTTTTAAAGTGGAACTACATTACAGTATTTATACACTCCAGGTCTGCAGTGACGAGCTTTGTTGTATCTTTCACAGGTGAGGAGTGACATTGTTGGTAAAGATGGTGAAATATCCCTCCGCCCTCTGTATGCTTTGGTCTCCTCCCCACTTTTGTGCCTACTATACTCACACTTCCCAAAGGCTGACTTGATAGCCTGCGTCCACCTACTAAAGTCTGTTATAATGGGCTCTGATTGTAACAGGGTTGATATTGTGTGCCATGATATCATGTTTGCTGACATCTTTGTAACAGACAGTAGATCTCCAAGCATACCTTATGCCCTAATGCCTGTGGCCAGATCAACATAGAGCAAGTGGTATTTCCATTCAGGTGATGTTATGTAGCCAGTGCGAATGTGAACATTCTTTAGCTGTCTGCTGGAGTGAGAATTTTGGGCTGGTGGATCCTTTCATACAATCCCCAAGAATTTTCTTAGACTGCAAAAGCAGAAGAAGTTAAGGTGAACATCCTTCGAGGTTAAAAAAAAAAAAAAAACAGGGCTGCCACGCCTTTGTCATAGTGTTGAAACTCAACATGTCATTCTTCCAGACATTCCTTTTGTGAATATCCCCTTGGGATTAATAAAGTATCTATCTATCTATCTATCTATTCAACATCTAGTTGATGTTCCATTCAGCATTGCTGGTGATGGCGGTAACAGAACTTCTCTGCAACTTCAACAATGTGGCCCCAGTTAATATGTTTGAAGCGCTATTTACATCCTGATCCATGATGTTGGTTTTCTTCAGGCTAGTGATTAGGCCAAACTCATCACAGGCACACGCAAAGCTCCATTTGTAGCCCATTGTAGAGTGTACGAATAGAGCAGCATCAATGGCACATAGCACTTCTCTTCACAAAACCTGGAAAATTTCTGTCTAGAGTCAAGCAAGACTGAAAAGTTTCCTGTCCCGTCTAGTGCAAATATATTCAAACTAATAGGAACTGAACACATATAAGAGCAATAGAAGGAGAAGAACATGCTAAAGAGTCTAAGAGTGAGAATGCAGCACTGTTGATCAATAAGGTATCTGAGAATAAGCTGCCATGCTGTACAAGGCTCTGCAGGTTTTCATGGAATGATATAATTCAAAGGTGGGAGACTTGATTCTTAATTTTAGTGACTTGCGTCTTACTTAATATTAAAAAAAAAGACTTGAATTGTATTAGACTTGCTTATTGAAGACTTGCAACTGGACTTGGATTTAAGATAAATGACTTACGAAGTCTAATGTTATAAGTCACAGTTATTATTTTTTCAAGTTACATTGTGTTAATATATTTTCTGGGCAAAAGCAATGGAGGGATTAACACCTATGATTATCAGTTTTGGCTATGCAGGTCAAAAATTGCTGATACAACATTAATTTCTTTAGGCGTTATGTGTCATTTCAAAAGGCATAAAAGACAACTATGATCACTAGGGAGTTGATAGTTGGCCCCAGATACTGTAATTGATGTGTTATTGTTCCAACTAATGTACCTAAGTGTAACTCTCATTCCCTCTAACCACAATACCTGCTCTCCCATGCCAATTTGAGTCACCAACTCTCCACAAAGGGTGCAAGTGTGATGCACATTTTCCCATTTTTGTGAACAGCTGAATCCAATGAGGATTTATATCACTACCAAGAGACGCAAAAGGAGGCTGCAGAGAGTATCACAAGTGCTCTATTATAGTGCGAGTGAGGTCATGTGTCGTTTCCTAAGCACTAAGCAATGCTGCTATTAAGGTCAACATTGCAGCCCACTTCTGTAGGTCCCAGATTTTCCAGAAGGGCTGAGATGTTACAGTATGCTACTTAAGCTGCAAACAACATGTGTTAGACAATATTTAGATACTTAAAATAAGTGATATCAAAGTTCAGACTGCTTTAACATTTAGTGTGAAAAGCTTGCACTTGGGATCCTAGTTCTCCTTCATTGTAATGTGGCAACTTTAAATTGTTTTTTGGGAGATGAGAAAATATTGCCTACTAAAAACAAACATTACATTAGCTAAAAAACTGTCAAAGGTATACAGTAAAATCCACAGCTGGCATGTCATTATATTCTTGCTTGTTCCTAGACAGATGTTAAGAACTCTTTTGTTTATTTAATTTCTTTAACCTTTCATAACTACTTTCGATATTTCCATATAGTTTTGTTTACTAGAGATGATCATGGAATGGACAATGCAACATCTAGCTGTGGGCGGCACGGTGGTGCAGTGGGTAGCGCTGCTGCCTCACAGTTAGGAGACCCGGGTTCACTTCCCGGGTCCTCCCTGCGTGGACTTTGCATGTTCTCTCCATGGGTTTCCTCCAGGTACTCTGGTTTCCTCTCACAGTCCAAAGACATGCAAGTTAGGTGCATTGGCGATTCTAAATTGTCCTGTCTGTGTACCCTGCGGTGGGCTGGTGCCCTGCCAGGGTTTTTTTCATGCCCTGTGTTGGCTGGGATTGACTCCAGCAGACCCCCGTGATCCTGTAGTTAGGGTACAGTAATCCCTCCCTATATCACACTTCGACTTTCGCAGCTTCACTCTATTGCGGATTTTATATGTAAGAATATTTAAATATATATCGCAGATTTTTTGCTGGTTTGTGGGTTTCAGTGGACAATGGGTCTTTTAATTTCTGGTACATGCTTCCTCAGTTGGTTTGCCCAGTTGATTTCATACAAGGGACGCTATTGGCAGATGGCTGAGAAGCAACCCAATCAGAGCACGTATTACGTATTAAATAAAACTCCTCAAATATATTGTGAGCAGGGGGGCTGTTCGCACCCCTAGAGGATACGGACGCTCCTCAATAAACACTGAAAGACTACCTTCACATTGCTCCCATCCTTGCTGGCTTACTTGTGGCTGCTTTTTTGCGCGATATGCTTCCCGCGCGCTGCTTCGCATACTTAAAAGCCCAAACAGCACCTATTGATTTTTGATTGTTTGCTTTTCTCTCTCTCTCTCTTGCTCTGACATTCTCTGCTCCTGACGGAGGGGGTGTGATTAGGGGGGCTGTTCGCACCCCTAGAGAATACGGACGCTCGTCTAAAAAATGATGAAAGACTACCTTCACATTGCTCCCTTCCTTGCTGGGCTAACTTGCGGCTGCTTTCTCAAGCAACATGCTTCCCGCACGGTGCTTCGCATACTTAAAAGCTTGAAAAGCACCTATCAGTTTTTGATTGTTTGCTTTTCTCTGTCTCTCTCTCTGACATTCATACTTAAAAGCCCAAACAGCACCTATTGATTTTTGATTGTTTACTTTTCTGTCTCTCTCTCTGACATTCTCTGCTCCTGACGCACACTCCTTTGAAGAGGAAGATATGTTTGCATTCTTTTAATTGTGAGACGGAACTGTCATCTCTGTCTTGTCATGGAGCACAGTTTAAATTTTTGAAAAAGAGACAAATGTTTGTTTGCAGTGTTTGAATAAATTTCCTGTCTCTCTACAACCTCCTGTTTCTGTGACCCAAGTGTGACAATATAAAAATAACCATATAAACATATGGTTTTTACTTTGCGGATTTTCACCTTTCGCGGGGGCTCTGGAGGAGGGATCACCGTATAGCGGGTTGGGTGATGGATGGATAGATGGACATTTAGCTGCTTTAAATAAAGAACAGGACCCAAATGAGGATTGTTAGCATAAAATAAAAACAAAAAGCTGAACATTGCAGAGCTCTAGTTTTACTACTCTTCTATTTTAGGTTGTAACTAAACAACTGAGATTGTTCAAATGGCAGTACGAGTACTGGTAGAACCTGCATTCAGTTACCTTGCCGAGCAGTTGTTTGGTCATGGAGGAGTGATAATGAGGCCACGTTGTTTACAAATAAGTGATAAAATCCTGCCAGACTTAAATTTCTGCAAGTGCAATGCATTCTAAATGATCGGGCATTGTTAAAATATTTTGTTAATTTATAATCATATGCCATATTACGTGAAGAAGTTATTTTAAAATGAGAGTAGATTATTGTGGCAGAAATCGACATCTATCTATTATAAAAAAGAAATCCTGTCCTGGAAAGCAAAAAGCAAGTCTACGATACGTGATCTTCTCGGAAGACATTTTAAAGACCCGCGAGACCAAAGACACACCCTACTTACAACCTACCCGCGAGACCAAAGACACACCCTACTTACAATTTATCAAATAGGACAACAGGCAGCAAAACATTCAGTCTTGTGAAGGATTTGAGCACACACAGATCCAGGGCTCTCAGCGCATATAAAGCGTATAAGGACAGTATTTTATAAATTAAACGTCGACATATAAGTGAAGAAGAAAGCAGTGCGGAGAAAAGAGACTCAAATGAGTTGGACAGAAAAATGAGCAAAAAAGAATAATCGAGGTGCAAATTCAGAAAATAAGGAAAGTAATTATCCGCCCGGAACAAGAGGAATTGAAAAAAAGCACGTCCAATCCGGCTCTTAAATAAATGACAGTGAGTAAAATGACAAAGTAGAACTTCATAGAGATGTTTACAAACGTTGGCGCTAAACACATGCAGAGCAGGTTAGAGACTATGAAACCAGAGAAATTAGAAAAGCTCAAAAAAAAAATAAATGTTGGCACTATACACATGTGGAGAAAGTTAAAGAATATGAAAGTAGGAAAATTAGAAAATATAAAAAGGTAAAGATCGCAGTAGCGCAAACAAACAAACTGCCTCATTTAACTATTCACCAGTCTAACTTTGGTTTTGCACAATAATTACTACACTATTGCACCTTAATACTTAATTCTACTTTATTCACATAATTTTACTTATTTATTATGTTCTACTATACTGTTATCTTTCAATCTATGACTTTTTGTTAATCTAACTGATATTCTTCTAACTTTGCACAGTTTTTGATAAGCAGATCAGGATGCATTTACTGCGTGTTATCCTGTATAACTATGCATGTGACAAATAAAGAATCTTGATAATTTTTCAAAAATGGAGTTTACCGCACATGCATTTATTGGTTACTTTGTTCATGTATATATATTTATCTGTCTGCTTATTTAAAAACCTAAATTTACCCCAGGAGTCAAAAACGTTCTGTCTAGCCCTTGTACAAAAACCTAGACAAAAGCTGGGGTATCACCTTGGTAACCCCATGTACTTTTGGAACTGTGAGAGGAAAATAGCACGACTTTACAGACAGGAGTCCAATGCAGAACTCTACTTACTTTTTTACTTTGTAAAAAAAAAATATTAACTGCTGATTGTGTAGATCGTTTTGTCTATGCTGAAATTCCAAACAGAGAAACCTATCCTGACCTCATTAAAAAGATTCAGCATATTGGGACTCACAAGATTACAAATATTGTTTTTACAGAAGTTCTGAAATAAAAGTGAAACTAATGAAATAGCAACAATTCAAAGAAAGTCTTAATTAAAGAAAGAAACTTGTAACGGCCGACCTCTTACCCGGCCGGCAGCTACACCTCCAAGACCTGTGGCCTGGATAATTTACTGAGCTGAATCTAAATATCAAGCCGTACCTCTAAAAAATAAAAATTTTCCCCACAATCGACGGTTTAATTAAGCTCACAAAAACAGGTGATATGTAAAATAGGAGCGTAATTATCTTAAACGAGCAACAACAAAAAACAAAATGCACAATAAATATATATATATATATCCCTCCACCAAAGCAACAACACCATATATATATACACATACACAATAAACCCTCCCTTGCCCCTGTAACATATAACAAACAACACAAATACCAAAAACTGAATGAGATACGGAACTGAATGTGAACTTGAGTCCGGTTATAAAAACTGTCCTGAATGCGGTTGACTGAACTAGCGAAAAATGAGTCGTTTGATTTTCCCAGACAAAATGGAGCAGCCTCACCGTGAATCTTCAGTGCGTGGTAGTTGATTAATTCCGACCGCAGGGTCTCTCGTGATGAGGCTATTGAAGTAAGTCCGGCGGATAGAAAAACAAATTGGATGGAAATGCGCGATGTGGAATACAGCAGGTAATGATGGATCTTGGTCGTGAATGTGAAAAATCTCCTTCTCTCCTTTCTTCCTCTTCTCTCTTTTTTTTCTTCCCTTCTCTCCCTGATTACTTAAATAGTCCTGAGATGGATGTAATTGAATAATAGCAAACAGGTGGTTTTCCAGGATTATCCGTCCCCCTTTACGGGGACGACATTCACTGACACACAAACAGCAAACGGGATGATGGAAACAAGACGCACATGGTACTAACACTGACAACACTATTACTACTATGTAGCCCCGCTACAAACTTTGTGTCAGTAATCAGGCAAGGGAAAAGCGTGTCCATTATTAACGCACCAAGCTGAGGAAAGAGCATCTATTACAGCGATCAGTTACAGCATGATGAGAATAATTAGAGAAATATAGGATAGAGTTCATTTTATAAACTATTGAATTTACATACAGTGTCAATCAATTGATACATTTTACTCTGGCTGGTTCATTGGTTTACACCCTAATGACTTATGTAAAATTATACTCTATTTTATTATATTCTTCTTCTTCTTCTTCTACCTTTTGGGTTGAGCCACCACCCTTGAAATTTCACATTCTCGTTCTTCACTGGACATCTGCTGAGTTATTAGTCATCTCTTAATCATCTTTCAAAACAATGTGTTGTTCACTAGACCTTTATTTGTTTGCATGATATGCCTGAACAGGTTTCTGACATTTATTAACCCTTTATGCTATTTCTTTAAGATGAATGCTATATTTTAAAATGGAAAGCATATCAAAACACTTTATCCTAAATGACTCTGTGACCCCCAAGTCCAATTTTTCTTCCACATTATGTAGCTGCGTTACTCTGAAGTGGCCTATGTTGTCAAGCCTTAATAAAAAAAAATAAGAAATCCTAAATAAAAATGTATTAATCTCATACACATAACCTATAAAAACAGGACTTGTTCCTGCTTTGGCAAATAATTTCCCTTATTAAACCATATACAAAAAGCGTAGGCAAAAGTAATAGTAAGGGTCATCATGTAGTTCTTATTCTTTTATTTTGTAGGCTTTTCATGTGTTGCTAGTTAAGTTTGTTCAGTATTTTGCCTGGTTTATTATAAATAAGAAGTCTGATAAAAGAAAAAATGAGAAGATGAACATTAAGAAAAATGGTCATAGTTGTGATGAAAGCAGCAAATAATTAAGACTGGTGGTGAGAGGAGTGAAAGCTTAAGATTGCAGTCAACTGCAAAGAGCTTGGCTTAGTTGTTCAAAAGTGAACATAATTAATTGAGAGCAGGTTGTTCTCTTCATGTAATCTCTACACAAACAAACAATGTATACTTTTTACTTGATTAAAACCTCAAATGTAATGTGTAAGCATATTATTTGCAATACAATCTCTAATCTTCATATTCATAAACAGAGTTCTCAAATCTTTCCACCTTTATGCTTTGTTTTGTATTACAAACCATGTACATGCATTATAAGACAGTATAATGATGTGAAACAGAATCATAAGGCAATCAACTTCAGGTATAAATGACATCATGAAACAGAAGAAGATTTCTAAAGTGTTTATTTCTGCATACATTATGCCTTTTTTACGAATAACACAAGCATATTTGGCAGCAGAGTGTTCTTATTTGAATGTCAAAGCTTCATCTTATATCTTTCAAAGCAACCAATATCATATAAATTTCAAGAGCGCTGATCTCATTTAATAATTTTCAAAAACAGGAATGCTTTCTGAAAATCCCTGTGCCTGTATTTATTATGTGATGCCAGGCAGCTAATTTAGAAAAGAAAAAAAAAAGAGTCTACAATCATCTGGCATTTTGTGCATGTTTTACTTATGTCTTAGATTGCCACTTTATCTTCAGGTTGTAGTTGATTAAACTGAGAGAAAAAAATATTGGCTTTCATATAATTGCAATTTGCGGGTTTGTCAAGTGTGCTGGTTTCTAAGTATCATTTTATGAATGGATTGTCTGTTAAAATAACTAATAAATTTCTGGCAAACAATATACTGGTTTTCTGGACATTGGTCCATCTGTAGCTTACAGTACTGTTGTAGAGAATTTTTTTCATTTAAGAATGAGGTACTCTGGTCAAGCTTTGCTAAACATTAGCCTACAGCCTTAAATAAATTGTGAAGCATTTTAATCAGTTTTTGAAATCAACACACTGGTTGAGGGCGGCACGGTGGCGCAGTGGGTAGCGCTGCTGCCTCGCAGTTGGGAGACCTGGGGACCCGGGTTCGCTTCCCGGGTCCTCCCTGCGTGGAGTTTGCATGTTCTCCTTGTGTCTGCGTGGGTGTGTTCCGCTTTCCTCCCACAGTCCAAAGACATACAGGTTAGGTGCATTGGTGATCCTAAATTGTCCCTAGTATGTGCTTGGTGTGTGTGCGTGCGTGCACCCTGCAGTGGGCTGGCGCCCTGTCCAGGGTTCGTTTCCTGCCTTGTGCCCTGTGTTGGCTCCAGCAGACCACCGTGACCCTGTAGTTAGGATATAGCGGGTTGGATAATGGATGGATGGATGGACACACTGGTTGAGGCTTATGTCAGTTTTACAATGGTGTGGTTACAGGTGTTATTTTTATTATTATTATTTTGATTATTACATGTCACGCCTTAAAAAAAATAAAGTCTTAAAGTCACACAAATTTTTTGCATTAATTTTTTGTCTTCATTATTTCATGGTCAATATAAACACCAATGACTATGACTGGTTTTGACCTGCTGTGGATCCTTGGTGGTTGTCAGACCCATTAACACATGGCGTTATAAACACTCACTAAACCCCCCATAACCCCACTTACGGCAAGTATTAAGTATTACATAAAGGAAATGAAGATTTAAAATATAAATTTTCCAAAATTACATCTACCTTCTGCAAATAATAATGTACAGGATTCAAACCAAGTAGCTAATGCATTGTGTTTCATGATTCAACCCTCCTAGAAATCAGGGTCTAGCTCTGCCAGTGCAATGTAATGCAGGTATCTTGTGGTTTATGAAATAAGCAGGTGTTCATTTCAATAAATAGTTTTATGTCAAACAGAAATGAACATAAATGTAATATTTTATTCACCTATCCTCGACACATGCAGTTTACTATGGGACTTAATGGTAAAGTGCCCCTTCTGGGAGATCATTCTGAAATGACATGCTACATGAAAACAGAGCACCTTGTTTCTCTTTTTATTTCAGGGCAAACTGCTCAGGAAAAGATATTCAATTTATGGAATTTTCTACAGTCAGCCAGTTTCATAAATCATTAAGTTTAGTACAGGTTTAAGAAAAGATCAAACAATAGAATTCACCTAAAACGTTTATAGGAAAGGTTAATAGAGAAAAAAATGTTAACATCTGACCTAGCAAGGTCAGTGTAAGATGGTATCATTCACATTTAAGATCTAGTAACTAATATTTTTAGGGTAATTTTAATTTAGAAAGAAGAGTACTATGGACAATCTTAAAATGAAATTCAGCATGCTATGCACAAATGAAGACTGTATGTTATGAATAACTGAGCTCCAGTCCCTGCCTGGGGTATTAATAGTGAGGTCCCTTTCCCAGTACTGCCTAAGATCATCTAGAGATGCACCATAGTTTTCAGATCCAATACTATTGATTGGTCAATGATGAACAGTTTCTTATATTTAGCATCAAATGCTAAACATAAGTTATCAGCAGAAACTTTTTGATTTCTTTACTTAACGTCTTACCTGTTCATTGTGTGTCTGCAGTCTTCTCCAGCTTGCCTTCATCTTCAGCCTTAGCTTAGACTGTTAAGTGTAATGGTCACTTTGCTGTTTGTATTTATGGCTTGTTTTCCTTGCCACAGAAGCCACTGTTTGGAGGTTACAATGTACAATTACCAATGTCTGACTGCATGCTCTGTTGATGCACAATCAACATTTTCCAACTGCAAATCACATCTCAAAAGGTAAACTTCATTTACTATCCCATCCAGCTCAGCGAGCTGTTTCCTGTGAGATTGCTGCAGCCCATTCTATATTTGCTCCTGACTATCCTCCAGGCTGCTGTTTTGTTTTTGTCTATCAGTGTATTGTTTGTCTGTGCCTTTCGCCAATTTACCTAGCTGTGCCAGTTTCACTCTGTCTAAGAATATCTGGTTCACAGTGTGAAATGTCCCTTGGCTAACAATCTTATGGGTATACATCTTATTGGATTAAATTTGCACAGTTCCCCAGACTTTATGATTATAAATAAAAATTTGATTATAAATAAAAATAAATAATAAGGACAATGAGTGATCAACACTTTTCCTCTACTGACGTCACATCATACAGAATATACAACACAATGCAAGTTCAAAAGAAATTGACATGTTTAAGTTGAAATTATGAAAATTTGATAACACACGGTACAACAAATCAAGCAACTCCCTCCCCAATATTTAACACATGCAAAAAGAGTACAGCACACTATCAAAAGAACGAACAAGTGATAAAATAGAAATTGAATAGGAAAAAGTCCAATAAGTCCACAGATAAACAGAATTATTCAAAAAGCGTTGTCAGGAATAATGAAGGTGTCTAGGCAGTGCCATGGTAACCTTCCAGATAGTAAAGAATTGAAAACAGTTCGCCTTACTGGTAGGAATTATTGAGGTGAGCTTCCTTCCAACAAATGTAAAAGTATCCTAGAATAGAGCACCTTGGTCGTCTAAGGTAGGCTGACTTTTCTTATTTCAAATCTGTCCTGATGTAAGTGTTCTGTTACAAAAAACTGCTGCCATCACCGCATTTGTCACTTCTGTTTGTGCCTAGCCTCCTCCCCTCACTGGCAAAGCATGTTCCATTTGGTCCTTTCCCCGTCACAATGACCACTGCCAACATCTCACTCTGTCACTGAGTTTCAGACAGACGATCAGACTCCTGCACTTGACAAAAGAAAATAGCAGGCACAGACAATTAAGGGAACAAATCCACCTCATGATAATTGTTACAACTTATTAAAGGATTTTAGAAAGTCAGAGTACTTGATTACTAATAATAACACAGTATAGCAGTAAAAAGGGATCTGAGCTAGATATGTTATTCTCTGTCTTATATCACTTTTATTAAATTAAAGATGATAAAAGAAATGTTTAAAACTACCACAGTTGGCCAGATTACTGTTTAACAGCTGTCTGCCTCAGTCCAGACTCCATAAAATTCAAAGCACAGAGGTGGCCCAATACTGTATTCTGTCTAACAAATTGTATTCTGTCAAAAGGCAAAATCCATTTCCTTGTGATTAGGTAGAGAAATTTAAGCCTTATAATGTTAATTTTAACAGTGAACATACTAAATATGACATTTATATAAAGTGAATTCTCAAAGTCAAATCATAAACAGCACTTTTAGTTAACTGCTGTGGTATTGCCACGATTTTTAAATAATTGTGTCCTGAATGTGCAGGCCTCAATCGGGCACAGGTGGAACTGCGAATGCAACTGGGGTTAACTGGCTGATTGCAATGGCAGCATGCAAGTACATGTATCAGTCAGGTGCCTCATTAATTCTTCGGAGGGCTTGGCGCATTCACAACTGTTTCTTGTTAGCTGCTTGGGACAGAAGGGTGAAGATCGACGGAAGTAAAAGATGGAAGAGAGGAGGTTAAAGGAGAGAGAAGCAGGCAGGAAGACTAGAGAGATCCTCAGGGGAGAGGGTGGCCAACACTCAGGGACTATTGTAGAGGATCACCTTAGCTAATTGATTCAGGGAGCTGGAGTGATCAGGTGGTGCAGATGGTTCTCTGTGGAATTCTGGGAAGGCAGCGGAGTATGAGGTGTTTGGATGGTGAGCCTTGCTGCTGGAGCCATGGTCAGTAAAGCCAGGGAGCAGCAGGGACCCAGACCCACTGTTTAAGAGGGATGGTTGTGCCTGTTGGTTGGCATCTTCTCCTCCTGCAAGGTCCAGTCAGGATAAGGGAAACAGACACGCTGGTATTTTTAACACTAGAATTACCAGAGTCTATGAAAAAACTTGTATATCTGGCCCACCTTAAAACCGTTCTCAGCTCTCTTTTGTCTTCTAAATGTGCCGATTAACACGAGCAGCAAGCAGCCGGCTATTCCATCCCCTACCGCTGCAGAACGTTCACTAAGTTTTCCCAGCTCATGCCTTGTTTGATTATCTGGGAGTGACTGAAGTGCTGGAGTTTTAGAATGGAAATAATAGATCGCTATTTGGAACACATGCAGTTCATGTGTGTTCCGTTTCTACAGTAATCTGTGTAAACACATTTTTAAAACAGAAACGTTTTTCATATTTTAGTAGTAAATGACAAAATGTAGGCATAAACTATATAATGTATGAAGCCTGAAATCCAAAGATCAAGTAAACACTTTCACAAAAGGTTCAAGGGTAATACAACAGCTTCTGTGGCATAGTGGTAAGATTTGCTAACTTGTAATCAAGAGTCCCCGGTTTGATCCCCACTCACTCTTATATTTGCCGTTTTCAGTCGTGAGCTCTTCATTTTGTTAATATTATACAGTACACACATACATTTGGTTTGTGTCTGTAACACACGGTGTGCATTTATAGAACCTTGCTTTAACGGATTACTGATTTGGATCTTAACCTGTACAATTCACTTGTTTTAATGGATTATTTATTTATTAAGAATTGAGCACTCCACTTTGTTCTGAAAACTATTTTATTAGATTTTAATAAAAGCATTGATTCAGTGTTGCACCTGCCCCTTGCTATGTGTGTTGTGTCCTCATTTGTCTGGCTCATCCCTAGGCAATGTTATTGGCGATAGCAGGTTCAAGAGGCTCCCCAGAAGGACCGGGAAGCATGGGGCTCACCTGCACCATCACAACTGCAAGTAAAATATTCAAACATCTGATATGAAAGACAGTCTATATTTTACACATTGAATTAAGGAACAATAGTAAATCATTAGAAATAATTAGAATCATTAAGTGATGAATACTGAAAAGGAAAGATAATAAATAACCAGTTGCATAGATAAACAAACAACAAGTCACAAAAACTGTTATGATTTTTATATATTTTTGGTCAATTCAAAAAGAAAAACTATTTTTCTCCAGTGAGTAACATGTTTTTCATAAAATACATTTTTAACTGTAATTTATGTTTTTTTGTTTTCACACTATAATTTATTAAACATTAATAGTCTATGTTAATTATAATTTACTAATATAAAAATATATGTTTAAAGTAAATAAATTATTTTATTGGATAATAAGGTCAGAATATGGCTGGAACTGAACAAGGTGATGAGTCATAGCAGCAGGTAGCAGCATGTGAAGCTATTAGAAGCCATGTCTTCTCTGTGAGTGGGATAGTAGAGCCAAGAAATTAAACTGGGTTTAGAAGTAATGGCCAACTAGAAAAAAGCTACAACTTAGCACATAAAATATCACCAAACCTAACTTGGTGGATCCAGATAAAGTGCTGCCACTACCCCTTTATTTTTAACTTGGTTTAATGAAGAGATTTGTCAAAGCCCCGTCAAAAGATGAAGATGAAAGAAGAAGCCGGACATATATTTGTGCCAAAACATTTTTGTTTTTTTTTTCAGGCTAAATTGAAAGAACATTTTGCCACATCTGATATTAGAAAATAAAGACATGGGTATCATTCAAAGAAGTACTTTCTAAGTTTTTAGGTAACAATAAAGATCCAGTCTATTAAAGAAATTGTGAGAAATGTATTAGCTCAGGTTAAGGAATTGAGTTGCAAATATGAGTCTCAAAATGCATTTTTTGGATTTGGATTTGGAATTTTTCCCTGAAAATCTTTGAGCCGTGAGTAAAAACCAGGGTGAAAGATTCCATCAGGATATCAAAGATGTGGAAAGAGGGTACCATGGACATTTGGATGGCTGCATAATGGAGGAATACTAGATGATTTATAGGGATGCACCAGAAAGAAATGCAGTAATGACTGGCCACCAAACAAAGCTTTGTATCAGAAAACCAAGAAGTGAAAAAAACTAGATAAGCTATATCTAATTAAATGAATATGTATTGTTGTTTTCTTTATATGTATGTAAAAATATTAATTAAATTGACTAAAGAGTTCAATGTTAAATTTATTTAGAGCAATATCCTATACATGAGTAAAATGTGTGATTTGGTCAATTTTAATCAAATTTAAAAAAATATTTGTACTTAGATGTGACACAATGGAAACATTCTAATTTTGTTTTTACTGTGATCCTGAATGCAATTAAAAATAATTATTCACAGAACAATTTTTTGAGTTTAACTTTGTAGACCTGTATATTGGTAAGTACAGTAAACACTCATTTGACAGGAAAATCATTTATTGTAATGCTTAATACACACATTTCCTACTGGCCCCATTATCTCCTGGAAATGTATGTCCAATACCTTTCTAAAAATAACGATAGCGTTCCATGCTCCATTGATGTCCCCTATTTAAAAAATATTTTGGGAAGCTGCACTTTTTCTGTTTTGCCATCATCCACATTGGGAAAATGTATTTATTTCCCCTTATTACTAATTAATTTTAATAATTTATATATATACCGTGCATCTGGAAAGTATTCACAGCGCCTCACTTTTTCCACATTTTGTTATGTTACAGCCTTATTCCAAAATGGATTAAATTCATTTTTTACCTCAGAATTCTACACACAACACCCCATAATGACAACGTGAAAAAAGTTTGAGATTTTTGCAAATTTATTAAAAATAAAAAAAATGAGAAATCACATGTACATAAGTATCCACAGCCTTTGCTCAATACTTTGTCGGTGCACCTTTGGCAGCAATTACAGCCTGAAGTCTTTTTGAATATGATGCCACAAGCTTGGCACAGCTATCTTTGGCCAGTTTCACCCATTCCTCTTTGCAGCACCTCTCAAGCTCCATCAGGTTGGGTGGGAAGTGTCGGTGCACAGCCATTTCAAAATCTCTTCAGAGATGTTCAATCAGATTCAAGTCTGGGCTCTGGCTGGGCCACTCAAGGACATTCACAGAGTTGTCCTGAAGCCACTCCTTTGATATCTTGGCTGTGTGCTTAGGTTCGTTGTCCTGCTGAAAGATGAATCGTCACCCCAGTCTGAAGTCAAGAGCGCTCTGGAGCAGGTTTTCATCCAGGATGTCTCTGTACATTGCTGCAGTCATCTTTCCCTTTATCCTGACTAGTCTCCCAGTCCCTGCCACTGAAAAACATCCCCACAGCATGATGCTGCCACCACCATGCTTCACTGTAGGGATGGTATTGGCTGGTGATGAGCAGTGCCTGGTTTCCTCCAAACCTGACGCCTGGCAGCTCTAGGAAGAGTCCTGGTGGTTTCGAACTTCTTCCACTTACGGATGATGGAAGCCACTGTGCTCATTGGGACCGTCAGAGCAGCAGAAATTTTTCTGTAACCTTCCCCAGATTTGTGCCTCAAGACAATCCTGTCTCGGAGGTCTACAGACAATTCCTTTGACTTCATGCTTGGTTTGTGCTCTGACATGAACTGTCAACTGTGGGGCCTTATATAGACAGGTGTGTGCCTTTCCAAATCATGTCCAATCAACTGAATTTACCACAGGTGGACTCCAATTAAGCTGCAGAAACGTCTCAAGGATGATCAAGGGAAACAGGATGCACCTGAGCTCAATTTTGAGCTTCATGGCAAAGGCTGTGAATACTTATGTACATGTGCTTTGTCAATTTTTTTATTTTTAATAAATTTGCAAAAATATCAAGTAAACTTTTTTCACATTGTCATTATGGGGTGTTGTGTGTAGAATTCTGAGGAAAAAAATGAATTTAATCCATTTTGGAATAAGGCTGTAACATAACAAAATGTGGAAAAAGTGATGTGCTGTGAACACTTATAATATATATAATTTATATAAATATGATGTTATGTATTTAATGCATTCTAAAACTTTTAATTTTTTACTTTTTCATTTTAGTCTTTTATAGGCCATTTTTCTGTTGATTACTGCTCACAAATAAAACACCATTCTTGAACTACTCACATCACCCAAAGCATGTGGATTTCTAGTTGCAGGTTGCAAGCTTTCCCTATATATGCTCCCTAATATCATGTGTAGTCACTGGGTGGAAGAAGACTTTGATTGAGCAGAGGTCCTAGCCTTGGAAGGTTAGCATGCTGCAGTAATTTTCATTATAGAATGATGTAACTGTTAGGAAACAGTCACTTTCTTGAATAAATGATTATGAAATAATTTCAGCCTTGCACAATATTCTGTATGATCACCACCTGTTCTTAAAAATTAAACACCAATATGAAGCAGGCAGGAAAATGAACTGTAACACAAATTAATAAGTACACTAATTTAGTGTATATATAATCAATTTTCCAAAGATGTAGTCACAACCGCTTTTCTTTTACACATTTGAAATGACTCCTTTTTAATTGATAGGTTAGTTATATAATTGAACAAAATTAGCTTTGAGTAGGACTTTTGTTCATTTCAACAGAATAAATGATACTGGTTTTATCCTAAAGCAAAAAACAAGTCATCCGGAAAATTTTACTGTAAAAAATTCCTTTTCGAAAGGCTCATTGTTGAAATGAATTTCAAAACTAGGTAAAGCAAAATTAAATGAAGTGTTTTCTCTCTAAGGAGCAAACAAAAATAATTCTTAGTGGAGCTATATCTGACTGATTTATTTGTACATATTCAGAATGCTTTTTCTTTACATTCGTAAGCATAATGCATATTTACTGTAAAATCAAGTGGTTCTGTATCATGTTACTTTCTAGAGTATGAAGTATACTAAAGCAAGTATGGTAAATGCCAGATTAAGGTTAGTGTTTCTATAGTTTCTTAGACGTGCATACAGTATATGTAATATAAAAAGGAATGCCATGCCACATTTTTCCACATATTTTCTCTGATTATAAATATTTGCAAATATACAGTGGGAATGCTTTTCATAGTATAAGTGTATGTGTACATATATTGTGAAAGGAGATCAATCTAGCTCTCTAGCTTTGCACAAAATTTGTGGACTTCCTGCAATATTGGATGCAGGGGCCTTGCCCTGAAAAAAAGCATTGACAAAGAAATTTATATTCAAAATTAGTGGGAGCAAAACTGTGAGTGAGGCTGCTTAAGGCAGCAGACTCTGGACAAACCAGCATATTAATTCTGTTAGACCTCAGTGCAGCATTTGACACTGTCAGACATGACATTCTACTGTCCAAAATGAGTATCTCTGGCACTGCCCTCCAGTGGTTCAAGTCATGTCTGACTGATAGGCAAGAGTTTGTTAGTCCTAGCAACAGCAGATCCAGCTCAGCGCCAGTCACACAAGGAGTTCCTCAGGGCTCTGTTCTCGGCCCTCTTTTCTTCTGTATTTATAAGCTTCCCCTTGGCCATATTATTCATAGCTTTGGACTGGGTTATCATTTTTATGCAGATGACACTCAACTCTATTTCTATGCCAAAGGTGAAACTTCATCCGAGCTTTCTTGGCTCACAACTTGCCTCAGTGAAATTAAAACCTGGATGGAGCAGAACTCTTTAAAATTAAATTGCAACAAAACTGAACTCCTGCTAATTGGCACTAAAGCACTACTTAAGAAAATGAGCTCCTTTTCAGTCACTCTTGATGGTGATCTCATCAGACCTTCTTCTGATGTGAGAAACCTTGGTGTCATTTTTGATTCCTCCCTTTCTTATTCCGCCCATATAAACCACATAAAGAAACTTTCTTACTTTCACCTCCATAACATATCCCATGTTCGCTCATTCCTCTCCTTTTCTAATGCTGAGAAACTTGTCCATGCTTTTATCATATCCCACATCGATTATTGTAGCTCGCTGCTGGCAGGAGCCCCTTCTAATCTTCTATCACAGCTCCAGCTGATTCAAAACTCTTCTGCAAGAGTCCTTACATGAACCAGCAACAATGAGCACATCACACCCATCCTGCTTCGCCTTCATTGGCTCGTTGTGTCTTATAGGATTGAATATAAAATTCTATTAATAACCTACAAAGCTTTAAATGGCCTTGCACCGGACTACATCAGTGGCCTTCTAAATCACTATGCTCCTGTTTGCCTACTGTTGTGCCTCACACTAACCTACACTCTATGGGTGACAGCAGGGCCTTCAGCTCCATAGCACCCAGACTTTGGAATGACATCCCGAAATTAATTAGATCAGCTGACTCCATTCATTCTTTTAAAAAACAACTTAAAACTCATCTTTTTAGGAAGGCTTTTAACTTAACTTAACATTCTGCCCTTTCTTTCAGTTTACCTCTCTGTCCAGGTGCTCAGGATAATTGGTGCGTCTGTTATATCACAAATTAGGTTATTTGTTAGGTTTTTCTTTTAGTATTGAATTTAGCATTTTACTCTGGTTTATTGTCCTTTATTCTATTTAATGCTTTGTTATGTTTCATTGTTCTATTCAGGAAAACATTTATATCCAATGTTACATATACCCTGCTGTTTTTTCTAAGACTCTGTGAAGCGCCATGAGCATGGGAAAGGCACTATATAAAGTGCATTCGGAAAGTATTCACAGCGCATCACTTTTCCACATTTTGTTATGTTACAGCCTTATTCCAAAATTGATTAAATTCATTTTTTTCCTCAGAATTCTACATACAACACCCCATAATGACAACGTGAAAAAAGTTTACTTGAGATTTTTGCAAATTTATTAAAAATAAAAAAATTGAGAAAGCACATGTACATAAGTATTCACAGCCTTTGCCATGAAGCTCAAAATGGAGCTCAGGTGCATCCTGTTTCCCCTGATCATCCTTGAGATGTTTCTGCAGCTTAATCGGAATCCACCTGTGGTAAATTCAGTTGATTGGACATGATTTGGAAAGGTACACACCTGTCTATATAAGGTCCCACAGTTGACAGTTCATGTCAGAGCACAAACCAAGCATGAAGTCAAAGGAATTGTCTGTAGACCTCCGAGACGGGATTGTCTCGAGGCACAAATCTGGGGAAGGTTACAGAAAAATTTCTGCTGCTTTGAAGGTCCCAATGAGCACAGTGGCCTCCGTCATCCATAAGTGGAAGAAGTTCGAAACCACCAGAATTCTTCCTAGAGCTGGCTGGCCATCTAAACTGAGCGATCGAGGGAGAAGGGCCTTAGTCAGGGAGGTGACCAAGAACCCGATGGTCACTCTGTCAGAGGTCCTCTGTGGAGAGAAGAGAACCTTCCAGAAGGACAACCATCTTTGCAGCAATCCACCAATCAGGCCTTTATGGTAGAGTGGCCAGACGGAAGCCACTCGTTAGTAAAAGGCACATGGCAGTCCGCCTGGAGTTTGCCAAAAGGCACCTGAAGGACTCTCAGACCATGAGAAAGAAAATTCTCTGGTCTAAGGAGACAAATATTGAACTCTTTGGTGTGAATGCCAGGCGTCACATTTGGAGGAAACCAGGCACCGGTCATCACCAGGCCAGTACCATCCCTACAGTGAAGCATGGTGGTGGCAGCATCATGCTGTGGGGATGTTTTTCAGCGGCAGGGCCTAGGAGACTAGTCAGGATAAAGGGAAAGATGACTGCAGCAATGTACAGAGACATCCTGGATGAAAACCGGCTCCAGAGCGCTCTTGACCTCAGACTGTGGCGACGGTTCATCTTTCAGCAGGACAACGACCCTAAGCACACAGCCAAGATATCAAAGGAGTGGCTTCAGGACAACCCTGTGAATGTCCTTGAGTGGCCCAGCCAGAGCCCAGACTTGAATCAGATTGAACATCTCTGAAGAGATTTTAAAATGGCTGTGCACCGACACTTCCCATCCAACCTGATGGAGCTTGAGAGGTGCGGCAAAGAGGAATGGGCACAACTGGCCAAGGATAGGTGTGCCAAGCTTGTGGCATCATATTCAAAAAGACTTGAGGCTGTAATTGCTGCCAAAGGTGAATCGACAAAGTATTGAGCAAAGGCTGTGAATCCTTATGTACATGTGATTTCTCAGTTTTTTTATTTTTAATAAATTTGCAAAAACCTCAAGCAAACTTTTTTTCACGTTGTCATTATGGGGTGTTGTGTGTAGAATTCTGAGGAAAAAAATGAATTTAATCCATTTTGGAATAAGGCTGTAACATAACAAAATGTGGAAAAACTGATGCGCTGTGAATACTTTCCAGATGCACTGTAAATAAAATGTATTATTACTATTATTATTACAAGGAGTATTTGTTGATTCCAGGAGGATCAGTGGAGCAGAGCATGTCCTTTTCATCCCCACTGTCAACTTGAACTAATTCCCCCACAAGTCTGCAACATCATCTCCTACTGAACTTGCAACTCTGCCTACAGAGATCGGGGATTATCGAAACGCACTCTCTGAGCTGAAGGTAATGATCACTACTCTGGAGAAGAACATAAATGATACTGTATAAGGTGACATGCAAAGAAGAACAATAGAAAAATAAAGAATGAAATAAATGAAATAAAGAATGAAATAAAGTTACTAAACAAGAAAAATGAGAAACTGCATTAGGATATGAAAGACCTGGAATAATATTTAACCCCTACACAACAACTTAACAGTGTATTTTCAGATGGCACTTAAGGCTTAACTGGCTTAAAAATGGTGGCATTGTTCCTAAAGAGGGAGCCAGACCAGAAGGTGCAGGGTCAAGAGGCTGGAACCTGGGAGTGGTGTCTGGTAAACTAGCGGTCATCCAATGTATAGGATGAAAAGGAGGAGAGGATTATGTGACAGTGCTAACCCATGGTTCGGGGTTGAATTGGAACTAGATGAACCCTCAAGCTGCCTCACAAGTGCATGTGTGTGACTACTTATATTGGCAAACTGGTCTCAGTTTCCTGAAATAAACATGCTAAGCTCTCCATACCTTACTGCCCTTATAAGACACCATGTATGATAGAGTTTCTCACCACTCGAAGAAGAGTAGCATAGAGAGTTACTCTGGTATTGGCAGTATTGATTTTTTTTTCTGGTTTTGCTACCTTGGTTTTGCCTATTCCAGTAAATCAATGGGAATAAAAAAAACCAAACTAAACTAACTGAAATGTTAGCTTTTATATAAAGCATAAATCAAGACAAATGATGTTTGGCCTCCAGTGTATCTTTATATGCGACTTTCTTAAGGTTTTTGAAATATATTAATAAAGTAATGTGGTCATGGAATGCACATTCATTAGTGACTAGATGGGATACAAGGAACGAGGCAGAGAAATAGGAAAAAAGAATCAAAGGTGAAAAAGAGACTTATTAAAATGAAAACCATCCTTGTGAAGTAGGTTTATTCTTAATATGAGAATCAAAAGTAATGTTTTGTTTATTTAAAAACAAAATATTTAATCTGAAATACTAATGTTTAGCTTCACATTTTGAAAAGTACAAATATATGCAATTTCCATAAATGCTTTTACATATTTTGGTAATTGAACTTCTTTTGAAAACTAGAAATACAAGGACTGCTTAAAATATGCACTGATTCTAATTTTTAATAATTTGAACATCTGTCACTGTATATCAACAAAATAATTTAATTATAATAAAAACATAATTCAAATGTGCGTAGGTGTTTCATATGTTATTTTGTGCTGTGTAATAGTAATAGTAAAAAAGTATCTGTACTATTTTCTTTTTTTTTTCTAAATGACAGTAATTCAATAAATTATCACTTGAAACCCCACCATTTTTGATGTAGAAAATTCTGGTCTTCTGAAGAGAAATAATAATTACAAAATGCAGAACCTGGAAAAATAGCATAAGTCCTAAGCTGTCTATTGTTAATGAAAAGGCAACATATGCCATGTCAGTTGAGCATCACAGTGTTTTTGATTGAACGTCTTCTAATACTCTGATGCAACAAGTTATCAGTTAGATTAGTTAAAGTGGCTGATCTTTCCAGTTCAAAGAAAACCCACAGAACTCTACAGATACTGTATATTTATATAAATCACAGTGCATTATAATTGGAGTACTTGCCTTTAATTGGTATTATATTGTAATATTTATAGCATAAAATATTAGTGGTATCTTGTTTTGTTCCTAGCAATTGGCATACTGCCTATCATGCAAAAACTCATGCACCCCTGGCCTTTGAAACTTAATCTTGGTCTCGATCAACAGCTTACACCATTACACACACAACACAACCCATTATTTTCATGTCCGGCTCAAAGCTGCCCTGACATTTGGCTTCGAGTCCTCACGGCTAACAAAGACAAAGGAATACTCATCCCCTGATATAAATGAGTGACCATACACAAATAAAACAGGGGTGGAGCATGCAACATATTCACAGAATTGCCGAAATGGACCAAACCATAGCAACAGCATCAAGTCCACAAACAACTCCCATTGCAAAAAAACCACTGATACACTCCATTATAGGGAGCCATGGACATCATGGTGGCACACTTAGACGCTGCGGCTGTGTGCTCTCTGACTCAGAGTTTTTTCGCCCTGCCTGGATAAATACACGTATAGCTGGCAGGACATTTTATCTATCGGCCTATGGAGCTAGAGTTGCTCAACATCCGAGTTTCTCTGCACTCACAACATTCCGGACGACATCACACGAACACCGGGCTCTCCGTGGATTACAAGCTTCGAGGAGCCAGCGGCGGCATAAAGAACGTAAACAAAATAGGGGGTGCCAAGGCATCGTGCTAGTGAGGCTAAGGAAGCAGCCACACAAACCACCGCTTCCAAGCATTTTCTCCTCAAATGTGAGGTCTCTGGCGAACAAACTGGACGAGTGAAAGCTGCAGATTGCAAAGGAAAAGATCATCAGGGATTGCTGCATCCTGCTGATCACGGAGACATGGCTAAATCTACTCATACCGGACATGGCTATCGAGATAGCGGGCTACACAGCACACTGGCAAGACAGGACAGAGAGCTCCAGTAAGAAAAGAGGCTGTGCATTTATGTGAACAATAGGTGCACGAATTCCACCATAGTCACCAAACTCTGCTCTTTGAATGTGGAGTTTATGACAATTAAATGCAGACCCACATACCTCCCCCGTGAATTCAATGCCATACTGCTAACTGCTGTGTATATAGCATCAGATGCTAATGCTAGCTCAGCTCTGGGGCTTTTGCATGACACCATCAGCAGTAAACAGAGTAAGTATCCTGAGGCTGTTCACATCATTTCTGGGGACTTTAATCATGCAGATCTGAAAGCAGTTCTCCCCAAATTCCATCAAAACAAAGTGTGCAACCAGGGGAGTAAAAACACTGGACAAGCTGTACACAAACATCAGACAGGCCTATAGGGCTAAACCCCTAGCACACCTTGGCCAGTCTGATCACACATCCCTGCTTCTGATCCCTGCATATACTCCAATCAGGAAACAAGCTCCCACTATGACTAGGACTGCTACCATATGACCCGAGGAGGCCTCCCAAAAGTTGCAGGACTGCTTCCAGAGAACCGACTGGGAGGTTTTCGATCACCAAGACCTAGAAAACCACACTACGATCACTACTTAATTACATTTGATTTAGTCCTGCCCTTGTCAACACACTCCCAGATTAAAACAAAGACTGTGACATCTAGATTGTAATTCTGCTTCAAAATTTATAGAAACTTTGAGTAAGTCAAGCGTAATTGTGGAAAACAATTTAGATCAGCTAACATCACATTATAATGTGACCTTGAGAGATGCTCTGGCCACAGTGGCTCCCCTTAAAACAAAAGTGATCAAAGCACACAGAAACTCTCCCTGGTTTAATGAAAACACTCGAGCTCTTAAATTACAGTGTCGAAAACTGGAGCGCAGATGGAGAAAAACAAAGCTACATGTCTTTCAAATTGCATGGACAGAGAGTGTTAATAAATATAAAAAAGCCCTCTTTAAAGCTCGCTCAGAATACTATTCTACATTAATAAATAACAATAATAAAAATCCTCGGGTACTGTTTAGAACAGTGGCTAAATTAACAAATGGAAATTCAGATCAACAGTGCAAAATACCAACAGATATTAGCAGTACAGACTATGAACTTCTTCAATGAGAAAATTAAAAATATAAGATCCCAGATCTCTGCATCACACTACAAACCAAATACTAGCTTAGCAGACCCTGTCTCACATTGCAACTAGCATTTTAGTAATTTTAATCCTGTAACTGAGCAGGAAGTCCTAACTTTCTCTCTAAAATACTAGAAAAAGTAGTCGCCAATCAGCTTCAGTCACACCTTACGCATTACAATTTATTTGAGAAATTCCAGTATGGTTTTTGCACTGGTCATAGTACAGAAATGGCACTAACACGGGTTGTAAACAACATTCTGATATCCTCCGCTGAAGGAAACTCCACTGTAATTATGTTGTTGGACTTAAGTGCAGCATTTGACACCATCGACCATTCTATTTTACTACACAGGCTAGAAAATGATGTTGGGCTTACAGGCACTGTGCTCACTTGGTTTAGTTCTTATTTATCAAATCGATGCCAATATGTACAGAAATGTGCTGACAGTACTCCATCATTATACACAGGAGTTCAATATGGTGTCCCGCAGGGCTCAGTACTGGGACCTTTACTGTTTTCACTTTACATGCTTCCACTGGGATCTATCATTAGGAAACATAATGTTAATTTTCACTCGTAGGCAGATGACACCCAGTTATACCTTTCATTTAAATCAGATGAAGTTTCTCCGATGTTGTCTTTAATCAGTTGTGTTAGCGAATTAAAGGAGTGGATGAATGAGAACTACTTGTCTTTAAATACAGATAAAACAGAGATGTTAATTGTTGGAGGGAATGACGCTGATCATAACAATATTTTGTCATCATTTAACTCAGTTGGAATCCCAATTTTACTGAATCAGCCCACAATCTAGGAGTTATCTTTGACTCTAGCATGTCATTTAAAGCGCATATTACAAAGTTGTCCAAAACATGCTTCTTCCATCTTAAAAATGTTAGGAAATTAAGGCACTTTCTAAATAAACAGGATTCTGAGAAATTAATTCATGCATTTATCTCTATTAGGATTGACTATTGCAATGCGGTGTTCACTGGATGTTCAAACTGTTCTTTATACAGCCTCCAGTTAATATAAAATGCGGCTGCAAGAATTATTACAAAAACAAGCAAATACGAACACATAACTCCAGTTCTTAAATCCTTACACTGGCTCCCAGTTAAGTTTAGGGCATATTTCAAAATACTTCTTTTAACATATAAAGCATTAAATGGCCGAGGTCCAGCTTACTTGTCTGAACTTATCATGACTTACAAACCAGAGCGCACATTAAGATCTCAAGATGCTGGTCTGCTTATGGTTCCAAGGATTAATTAAATAACAATGGGAGGTCGAACTTTTAGTTACAGGGCCCCTAAACTGTGGAATGGTCTGCCTGCTACTATAAGAGATGCCCCTTCGGTCTCAGCTTTTAAATCCTTGCTGAAGACTCACTACTTCAGTTTAGCATATCCTGACTAGAGCTGCTGATTAACACTAGAATTACCAGAGCCTACGAAAAAACTCGTAGATCCGGCCCACCTTAAATCGCTTCTTAAAACCATTCTCACCTCTCCGCCAGCATCTTTTGTCATCTAAATGTACTGATAAAGACAAGCTTCAAGCAGCCGGCTATTCCATCCCCCCACCGACTTAGAACGTACACGAACTTCTCCCAGCTCATGCCTTGATTGATTGTCTGGGAGTGAAGTGGAGTTTTAGAGTGGAAATAATAGATCGTTATTTGGAACACACGCAGTTCATGTGTGTTCCATTTCTACAGCAATCTGTGTAAACACATCGTTAAAACAGAAACTTTTTCATATTTTAGTAATAAATGTTACAACATATAGGTATAAACTATAGGATGTGTGAAGCATGAAGTCCAAACATCAAATAAACACTTTCACAAAAGGTTCAAGCATGTTATGATAGTTTCCGTGGCGTAGTGGTAAGAAGTGCTACCTCCCAGGGGTTATGGTTTGCCGTGTCTCAGAAACCCAAGTTAGATTCCCCACTGGGGAGAAAGTGGTATTTTTTTTTCTTTTTAACCTCAAACGGACATAAAATTTATAAATTGGTATGCACTGTCAGTTAATGAGATCGTTATATTTTCATGTGGGATGCTCCTTTTAAAATATTTTTTTAGCAATTGAGACTGCAATTAACATGAACAAGTGTCCTTTTAACTGTTATACTAGACGCAAACCAGGTGTATGTGTGTGCTGTATAATATTAACAAAAAGTGCAGCTTACTACTGAAAATGGCAAATATAGGAGTGAGTGGGGATCGAACCGGAGACTCCTGATTACACTTGGTTTGCGTTTGTACTTGCGCGGTTACTTAGAGTCAGATCATGGGGGAAGGGTGATGTTAGAGCGCGTGAGCTTATTCAGTGCAGCAGGAACAACGCACATGTTGATCTTTTTTTTCTTTCAGTACATGTGCCTCCCTTGTTTTTTTATATATCTAGTGACTTCTGTGCCTGTCTGTCTCTCTATTAAGCAGTGCTCTGTCTGTCTGTGTGTTATGGATCTTAAAAATAACAGTTAAAAGGACACTTGTTAATGATAATTGCAGTCTCAATTGTTAAAAAATATTTTAAAAGGAGCATCCCACATGAAAATATAACGATCTCATTAACTGACAGTTCATACCAATTTATAAATTTTATGTCCGTTTGAGGTTAAAAAGAAAAAAAAATGCAGTACTGCTTTTTCCCCAGCAGGGAATCAAACAGGGGTCCCTGAAGCACGGCAAACCTGAAGGGTTGTGAGTTAGCACTTCTTACCGCTAAGCCACGGAAACTGTTGTATCATGCTTGTACCTTTTGTAAAAGTGTTTATTTGATGTTTGGACTTCATGCTTTACACATTCTATAGATTATGCCAAAAGTTTTTAACATTTATTACTAAAATATGAAAAAGTTTCTGTTTTAACAATGTGTTTACACAGATTGCTGTAGAAACAGAACACACATGAACTGCATGTGTTCCAAATAACGATCTATTATTTCCACTCTAAAACTCCACTTCACTCCCAGATAATCAATCAAGGCATGAGCTGGGAAAAGTTCTAAGTTGGTGGGGGGATGGAATAGCCGGCTGCTTGAAGCTTGTCTTTATCAGTACATTTAGATGACAAAAGACGCTGGCGGAGAGGTGAGAACGGTTTTAAGAAGCAATTTAAGGTGGGCCAGATCTACGAGTTTTTTCATAGGCTCTGGTAATTCTAGTGTTAACTGTACATACTGCATCTCTGTTGTTAGTCACTAAAACATAAGTAACATGAAAGTTAGAATTGGATACTAACCCTCACCTATTCTGTTTCTCTTCTCGGTACTCAAATGTGGCACTTGGTGCCACGGCCCACCTGCCAAGTTGTTTTTCCTGCCTAAGGTAAAGTCATCCCTGATGGAGGATCGCAGGAATCGTGAGAAAGAGGGGTCCTTTCATCGGATTGGCTGGCCCAACACTGTTTCAGCCGTGGAATGGCCAAATGGGGGAGGCAGCTTGATGGATGAGGTCTCCAGGAGTCTAAAATTATCCAAATCTTATTATGTGATATCATCTACTGTTAAATTCTGCTCCGTACTTCTAAAAAATTTTAAATTTTTTATTGAGGATTTGTTCTGTTCTGTATATTTTATTGTATTGACCCCCTTCTTTTGACATCCACTGCACGCCCAACCTACCTGGAAAGGGGTCTCTCGTTGAACTGCCTTTCCCAAGGTTTCTTCCATTTTTCCCTACTAGGTTTTTTTGGGAGTTTTTCCTTGTCTTCTTAGAGAGTCAAGGCTTGGGGGCTGTCAAGAGTCAGGGCCTGTTAAAGCCCATTGCGGTACTTCCTGTGTGATTTTGGGCTATACAAAAATAAACTGTATTGTATTGTCCTACGGCAGTCCTGGATTACATCAGGTTCTGCACGGGCAACATCACCAGGGACAGGCATAAGAATTCATCCCAACAGGAAGCCCTGGATGATGAGGGAGGTCCAGAGTCTGCTGAAAGCCAGGAATACTGCTTTCAGGTGTGGGGATGGGGCTCTTTACAGTGTAGCCAGAGCGAACATGAAGAGAGGCATCCGAAAGGCCAAGGCAGAGTACAGAAGGAAAATAAAGAACCATCTGAGGAGCAACAACACCAGGCAGGTGTGGCAGGGTGTCCAGCACATTACCGACTACAAATCCAGCAACTCCTAGGCCACTGAGGGAGACGCTTCTCTGGCAAAGGACCTGACCATCTTCTTTGCCCACTTTGACGCGACACCAATAGTAGCTCCATCACAGCCGCCTGTTCACAACAGCGACATACTCACAGTGGAAGAGTGCGAGGTGAGGCGGGTGATGAGGAAGGTGAACCCGAGGAAGGCTGCAGGACCCGATGGTGTGGCTGGACAGGTGCTGAAAGACTGTGCGAATCTTCACTAGGATTTTTAACCGGTTCCTGTCCCAGGCCACTGTCCCATCCTTCCTCAAGTCCTCCTTCATTTTTCTGCTGCCAAAAAAATCCATCACGAACAGTCTGAATGATTTCCACCCTGTGGCACTCACATCTGTCATCATGAAGTGCTTTGAGAAACTGGTGCGGAATCATATCATTGCCTGCCTGCCAGCAGACCTGCACCCATTTCAATTTGCTTACAAAGCAAAGAGATCCATGGAGGACGCTGTGGCCACAGCCCTTCATGCTGCCCTGACCCACCTGGAGCAGCAGGGGAGTTACGCCAGACTTCTCTTTGTGGACTTCAGCTTGGCATTTAACACCATCCTCCCACAATGATTGGTGTCCAAACTGGCAGATCTGGGACTTCCATCACTCACCTGCAGTTGGAAACTGGACTTCCTCTCTGGTCGCTCCCAGAGGGTCAGGCTGGGTCCCCACACATCCACTGCCCTCAGTCTCAACACCGGGACACCGCAGGGTTGTGTGCTCAACCCACTTCTCTACACCCTCTACACATATGACTGTGTCCCCACTCACCATAGCAACAAGATCACAAAGTTTGCAGATGACACGACAGTGGTCAGACTCATCTCGGACAAGGAGGGTGAGCTGGCATACAGGGATGAGGTGAAGCGGCTGTCAGAGTGGTATAGTGTCAATAACCTGCTCCTCAACACCACAAAAATGAAGGAGCTCGTTATTGACTTTAGAAAAAACAAAACTGACATCCAGCCACTCATCGTTAGTGGGGCCTGTGTGGAGAAGGTCCCGGTGTTCAGGTTTCTGGGCATTGAGCTGGAGGATGACCTGACCTGGAGCTGCTGAAAAAGGTGCAACAGAGACTGTATTTTCTGAGAATCCTCAGAAAGAACCATCTCCCCAAAAATCTGCTCCTTGCCTTTTATCACTGTTCCATCGAGAGTGTGCTCACATACGGACTGTGTGTGTGGTACAGCAGCTGCACTTCCTCAGAAAGTAAAGTGCTCCACAGGGTTGTCAGGACAGCGGAGAGAACAATTGGTTGTACCCTCCCCACTTTGGAACAAATCTACACCTCCCGATGCCGCAAAAAAGCAATAGACATTTCACAGGACTCATCACATCCCGGTCATTGCCTCTTCCAGCTTTTGCCATCGGGCAAGAGATACAGAGCAATGAAAACCAGGATAAACCGCCTTAAAAACAATTTTTATCCAAAAGCAATCAGGGCCCTGAACTCAGAAAAAAACTGCTCCATATCATTACCCCAATGTGCAATACAGACCTTAACTCAACCAGTGCAATTTATACATTTAACCAGTGCAATTTGTATATATAACAAGTGCAATTTGTATATTTTGTAAAGTACTTTTATTACTGTTTGGTTTGTTATTATTTTCTCTCTTCTTGTCTTTTTAACTCTTATGCCTCACACTCAGTCCACTGCACCTTCAATTTCATTGTTCCTTTGTAAAAGTAACAATGACAATAAAGATCTATCTACAACCTCCACTTCCAATGAAATTGGGACGTTGTGTAAAACGTAAATAAAAACAGAATACAATGATTTGCAAATCCTTTTCAACCTATATTCAATTGAATACATTACAAAGACAAGATATCGAATGTTCAAATTGATAATCTTTATTGTTGTTTTGCAAATCTTCACTCATTTTGAATTTGATGCCTGAAACACGTTCCAAAAAAGCTGGGACAGGGGCAGCAAAAGACTGGGAAAATTGAGGAATGTTCAAAAAACACCTGTCATGAACATTCCACAGGTGAACAGGTTAATTGGAAACAGGTGTTTGTCATGATTGGGTATAAAAGGAGCATCCCCAAAAGGCTCAATTATTCACAAGTAAGGATGGGGCGAGGTTTACCACTTTGTGAACAACTGCATGGGCAAATAGTCCAGCAGTTTAAGAACAACGTTTCTCAACGTACAATTGCAAGGAATCTAGGGAATTCATCATCTACTGTCCATAATATCATCAAAGGATTCAGAGAATCTGGAGAAATCTCTGCACGTAAGTGGCAAGGCCGAATACCAACACTGGATGTCCGTGACCTTCGATCCCTCAGGCGGCACTGCATTAAAAACCGACATCATTCTGTAAAGGATATTACCACGTGGGCTCAGGAATACTTCAGAAAACCATTGTCAGTTAACACAGTTCGTCGCTACATCTACAAGTGCAAGTTAAAACTCTACTATGCAAAGCGAAAGCCATATATCAACAACACCCAGAAACGCCGCCGGCTTCTCTGGGCCCAAGCTCATCTGAGATGGACTGACGCAAAGTGGAAAATTGTGCTGTGGTCTGATGAGTCCACATTTCAAATTGTTTTTGGAAATCATGGACGTCGTGTCCTCCGGGCCAAAGAGGAAAAGGACCATCTGGATTATTATCAGCGCAAAGTTCAAAAGCCAGCATCTTTGATGGTATCAGGGTGTGTTAGTGCCCATGGCATGGGTAACTTGCACATCTGTGAAGGCACCATTAATGCTGAAAGGTACATACAGGTTTTGGAGCAACATATGCTGCCATCCAAGCAACGTCTTTTTCAGGGACGTCCCTGCTTACTTCAGCAGGACAATGCGAAGCCACATTTTGCATGTGTTACAACAGCGTGGCTTCGTAGTAAAAAAGTGCAGGTACTAGACTAGCCTGACTGCAGTCCAGACCTGTCTCCCATTGAAAATGTGTGGAGCATTATGAAGCACAAAATACGACAACGGAGACCCCGGACTGTTGAGCAACTAAAGTTGTACATCAAGCAAGAATGGGAAAGAATTCTACCTACACAGCTTCAACAATTAGTGTCCTCAGTTCCCAAACACTAATTGAGTGTTGTTAAAAGGAAAGGTGATATAACACAGTGGTAAACATGCCCCTGTCCCAGCTTTTTTGGAACGTGTTGCAGGTATCAAATTCAAAATGAGTGAAGATTTGCAAAACAACAATAAAGTTTATCAGTTTGAACATTCGATATCTTGTCTTTGTAGTGTATTCAATTGAATATAGGTTAAAAAGGATTTGCAAATCATTGTATTCTGTTTATATTTACGTTTTACACAATGTCCCAACTTCATTGGAATTGGGGTTCTATCTATCTATCTATCTATCTATCTATCTATCTATCTATCTATCTATCTATCTATCTATCTATCTATCTATCTATCTATCTATCTATCTATCTATCTATCACATTTCATACACTAATGATACATGCATGAACTGAGAAACACAAAATGCAACCGGGATAAACACTGATAATTTCCTGGCGCAACCTTACATTTCATTTGCAATGCGAAGTCATACACACCATTCGACCAACAAAGACAGCAGGATAACATGGCAAGATACTGCCACATACACCAAAATGAAAGATCATCCTGAAATTTCACAAGAACAGCAAACAATTACCACACATTTGTAGCATCAAGAGCGCCTTATGTTTTACATCAGTATGAGTATCTATTGATAATCACCCCCGAAAGAGTACATACATCTTCAGGTGAGTTCAGGGCAAAAAAAAAAATCAAACACCATACACACAAACCAGACATCTTTAATAACTTATTATATACTGTACATAGCTTTCCAGAGAGGCTTAAGCAAATACTTTCGTGGCCTACACATACACACATCTCTACTCATTTCCTTACAAAAGTTTATGATTTTATTAAGGCTCACAGCCCTTATGCCCAGCCAAACACTGTTGAATTAGGGTAGCTGTGCATACCTAGCCCCAGACTATTTTTAATCTACAGTATAGTAATGTGCCAGCAATTCCAGCAGTACTAAGCCTGCATGACAATTTACAATTTTTATTTGCAAAAACAATCCCAAAACTCTCAACCAGTCCAATTTACGCAATTGATTCAACAACACACGTTTCATCTTTAAAGCCCTTACCCCATACCCATATATTCAGCTCTTCTTTATCCTTGTGGCAATGCTGTCATGAAGACTAGAATTTCCATCAATCTTTGCAGCACCCAATTTCATCAACACCCATACAGTTTCAAGACAACCAACACAAGTTATGATGGCATCAGAGACAGAAATTTCCACATTTTTCCTTTCTTCCACCACTGATACCAATTTCATTCCCATGCTAGATTACAACTTTCATCTTACAGTAAGACTTTTTCTCTCACTGTCAGTTATGTTTAGCCTAACTGCATTTATATAAGATATTTCACCTCCCTTCATTTTCATTAGTCCAAATTGACTAATGCAGTGTTGCCAAACACTACCAATTATGATTTTACTTTTTCATATCGTCTATGCAATTATATTTGCCCAACTGTCATATGCTTACCACTTGCATATCACCAGTAATCTGCCAATATGAAGAAACAGTCAGTATTAACCACTTTTCAAAATAAGAAAAATACAGAAGATTAAAAAAACACACACACACATACACACATTATGCAATGGACCAAAAAACCAGAACAGATCGAACCCTTATTTCTTTGACTGTTTCTGCCAGGCCTGGAGGTGGGGCTCAATTGTGAGCCCCTGGTGGCTGGGCCTACACCCATGGGGCTCGGCCGGGCACAGCCCGAAGAAGCAACGTGGCTCCCCCTTCCCATGGGCTCACCACCTATGGAAGGGCCCAAGGAGGTCGGGTGCAGTGTGAGTTGGGTGATGGCCGAAGACCTTGGCGGTCTGACCCTTGGCTACAGAAGCTGGCTCTTGGGACGTGGAATGTCACCTCAGTGAAGGGGAAGGAGCCTGAGCTAGTGCGCGAGGTTGAGAGGTTCCGGCTAGATATAGTAGGGCTCACCTCAACGCACAGCATGGACTCTGGAACCAATCTCTTTGACAGGGGCTGGACTCTTTACCATTCTGGAGTTGCCCCTGGTGAGAGGCGCTGAGCGGGTGTGCGCATACTTATTGCTCCCCGACTTGGAGCCTGTTCATTGGGGTTTACCCCAGTGGATGAGAGGGTAGCCTCCCTCCGCTTCCAGGTGGGGGGGACGGGTCCTAACTGTTGTTTGTGCGTATGCGCTGAACAGCAGTTTGGAGTACCCACCCTTTTTAGAATCCTTGGAGGGGGTGCTAGAGGGCATACCTTCTGGGGACTCCCTCGTACTGCTGGGAGACTTCAATGCTTCAATGACCTGGAAGGGCGTGATTGGGAGGAATGGCTCCCCCGATCTGAAACAGAGCAGTGTTTTGTTACTGGACTTCTGTGCTCATCACAGATTGTCCATAACAAACACCATGTTCAAGCATAGGGGTGTTCATATGTGCACTTGGCACCAGGTCACCCTAGGCCTCAGTTCGATGATCGACTTTGTGGTCGTGTCGTCGGACTTGCGGCCTCATGTCTTGGACACTCGGGTGAAGAGAGGGGTGGAGCTATCAACTGATCACCACTTGGTGGTGAGTAGGCTTCGATGGTGGGGGAGGATGCCGGTCAGACCTGGTAGGCCCAAACGTGTTGTGAGGGTCTGCTGGGAACGTCTGGCAGAGTCCCCTGTCAGAAGAAGCTTCAACTCTCACCTCTGGCAGAACTTCGACCATGTCCCAAGGGAGGTAGGGGACATTGAGTTCAAATGGGCCATGTTCCGTGCCTCTATTATTGAGGCGACTGACCAGAGCTGTGGCTGTAAGGTGGTCGGTGCCTGTCATGGCGGCAATCCCCGAACCCATTGGTGGATACTGGCGGTGAGGGATGCCGTCAAGCTGAAGAAGGAGTCCTACAGGACCCTTTTGTCCTGTGGGACTCTGGAGGCAGCTAATAGGTACTGGCAGGCCAAGCGGAATGCGGCTTTGGTGGTTGCTGAGGCAAAAACTCGGGTGTGGGAGGAGTTTGGGGAGAACGACTTTCGGACGGCTTCGAGGAGATTCTGGTCCACCATCCGGCGTCTCAGGAGGGGGAAGCAGTGCAGTGTCAACACTGTATATGGTGGGGATGGTGCGTTGCTGACCTTGACTTGGGATGTTGTGGGTCTGTGGGGGGAGTACTTCGAAGACCTCCTCAATCCCACTAACATGCCTTCCAATGAGGAAGCAGAGCCTGGGGACTCGGAAGTGGGCTTCCCCATCTCTGGGACTGAGGTCACCGAGGTGGTCAAAAAACTCCTTGGTGGCAGGGCCCCGGGGGTGGATGAGATACGCCTGGAGTTCCTCAAGGCTCTGGATGTTGTAGGACTGTTTTTGTTAACACGCCTCTGCAACATCGCATGGACATCGGGAACAGTGCCTCTGGATTGGCAGACCAATGTGGTGGTCCCTCTCTTTAAGAAGGGGGACCAGAGGTTGTGTTCCAACTACAGAGGGATCACACTCCTCAGCCTTCCTGGAAAAGTCTATTCAGGGGTCCAGGAGGAACAGTGTGGTTTTCGTCCTGGTTGCGGAACAGTGAACCAGCTCTACACCCTTAGCAGGGTCCTGGAGGGTGCATGGGAGTTTGCCCAACCAGTCTACATGTGTTTTGTGGACTTGGAAAAGGTGTTTGACTGTGTCCCTCGGGGAATCCTGTGGGGGGTACTCCGAGAGTATGGGGTACCGGACCCCTGATAAGAGCTGTTCGGTCCCTGTACAACCGGTGCCAGAGCTTAGTCCGCATTGCCGGCAGTAAGTCAAACCCGTTTACAGTGAGAGTTGGATTCCGCCAGGGCTGCCCTTTGTTACCGATTCTGTTCATAACTTTTATGGACAGAATTTCTAGGCGCAGCCAGGGTGTTGAGGGGGTCCGGTTTGGTGGACTCAGGATTGGGTCACTGCTTTTTGCAGATGATGTTGTCCTGTTTGCTTTATCAGGCAGTGATCTTCAGCTCTCTCTGGATCAGTTCTCAGCTGAGTGTGAAACAGCTGGGATGGGAATCAGCACCTCCAAATCCGAGACCATGGTCCTCAGGCGGAAAAGGGTGGAGTGCCCTCTCAGGGTTGGGAGTGAGATCCTGCACCAAGTGGAGGAGTTTAAGTATCTCGGGGTCATGTTCACGAGTGAGGGAAGAATGGAGTGCAAGATCGACAGGTGGATTGGTGCGGCGTCCGCAGTAATGCGGGCTCTGCATCGGTCTGTCGTGGTAAAAAGGAGCTGAGCTGTAAGGCAAAGCTCTCAATTTACCAGTCAATCTATGTTCCTACCCTCACCTATGGTCATGAGCTATGGGTAGTGACCGAAACAACGAGATCGCGAATACAAGCAGATGAAATGAGTTTCCTCCTCAGGGAGTCTGGGCTTTCCCTTAAAGATAGGGTGAGAAACTCAGTCATCCGGGAGGGGCTCAGAGTAGAGCCGCTGCTCCTCCGCATCGAGAGGAGTCAGATGAGGTGGCTTTGGCATCTGATCAGGATACCTCCTGGACGCCTCCCTGGTGAGGTGTTCCAGGCATGTCTAACCAGGAGGAGGCCCCGGGGAAGACCCAGGACGTGCTGGAGGGACTATATCTTCCGGCTGGCCTGGGAACGCCTCGGGATTACCCCGGATGAGCTAGAAGAAGTGGCCGGGGAGAGGGAAGTCTGGGCATCTCTGCTCAAGCTGCTGCCCCCGCTACCCGATCTCGGATAAGTGGAAGAGGATGGATGGATGGATGGATGGATGGATGGATGTATATATCTTATGAAGACACTGGGTTCTGTCAACAATGCAGAGACATACAGCTAAACTGATAAGGCAACTCTAAAATTTTCTTTTGTGAATATCTGTACATGGCTATGCTGAACTAACAACCTCTCCTATGTATGTTTTTCCTCTGTTCCCATTGACTAAAACAGATGGTTGGTGAGATGACAGGTAGTGGCCTATTCTTGTCAAAATTTTTTCTAATTTATGTGTACTGACCATATCATGGAGGGTGCAGTGACACAGTTGCTAGTGTTGACATTTGACAAATCTTTTGATCCAGGTGTATTGACATTCTTAAGATGGTATTTGTTTTTGCTAGTTCTCTGTACTACTCTATGGATTTATCCTTGAGACAATGGTTTCCTAAAGTCAGGAGTCAGGCAATCAGGTCACGCATCGACATTAATTGCTCCGACACCGTCTGGCTTTGGTTTCTACGGTGCATGTTTTGCTAGGCAATGCATCCTATCCAATGTCACCTTCAAGTTTAAAGGAACTTGAGGTTTTGCTTGCAATAGAATTTTTTGATAGATTTTATGAACATTTGTGGACATATAAAAAATTACAAGGGCACAGCAATATTTTAACAGTGAAAGGCTGTAGTTTCCATTATGAAAGTCAAGACAGAACTAACACACTCAGCTTCGGAGTAGTGATAAAAGCACATAATATATTTTTGTTAAAACATTTTTTTTCTGTGCATGATGAAATCCAAGAGGAAAATGCGAAAGAAAATGTAAAAAAAGCTATTCTTACTAAGTGAGTGTTCATGCCATGTAAACATAAGATTGATTTCTAATAGGAAGGTCTAACTTTAAAATATAGTGTAAACCAGAGTTGTAAAAAGTACTTGGAAATGATACTTGAGTAAAAGTACAAGTACTTTGTCAAATTTTTACTTTTACTGAAGTAAAAAGTATTTCACCTAAAAAGTACTTGAGTAAGAGTAAAAAAGTATCTGCTTTCAAAAGTACATTAAGTACAAAAAGTATTTTTGTGATATTATATTATTGTTATAAATTATTAGTTTTTCAAAATAAAAACAATAAATATTATTAATAAAATATACATTATAATAAATTTTATAAATTATCAATAATTTAAATTGTGTCTTTGATCAGACATAACTGCAGTCAGAGGAGCTTCATGTACTACATACACTATAAAACGTACTGTTTAGTTTAATAGCTGATGTAAAAAATTCCTGCTGTCCAGCAATGCTCGTCTATGGCTAGATAAAATCCTTACATTGCTGACCCTTTCTTCAAACAACTTTAGCCACTGGAATATTCCTATTAGTAGAAAAAAACATTAAAAAGTCACCACAAATGTCTTCCTTCTTGGACTTAAAAATGGTGAAAGATTTTAGACATTGAAGAGGAAATAGCATTTCTGCTGTGACTTAAAATTCGGATTAGATTTATAAACAGTGTCAAATGGAACTAGACATAATAATAATAATAATAATTCATTACATGGCGTTAACGAAACGTGCCCTACCTCTCGTTCAGTTTAAATCTATTCATTGTGCTTGGGTACTTAATGATTATGTGGGGTGGGAAGCAGAGAAAGTACAGCATATTACACTGCTATTACTGACTTTAAACGCAATATTGTCTCATTTAAATGTAAAAATTGTTGTGTTACAGTTTTAATGTAATACTATCTAGTTTAAAATGTACTGTCATATTAATGCAATATTATTTCAATTAGAGTGGTGCAGTGGTAGCGCTGCTGCCTCCCAATAAGGGGACCTGGGTTCACTTCCTGAGTCCTCCCTGCGTGGAGTTTGCATGTTCTCCCCGTGTCTGCGTGGGTTCCCTTCGGGTTCTCCGGTTTCCTTCCACAGCCCAAAGACATGCAGGTTAGATGCATTGGTGATCCTAAATTGTCCCTACTGTGTGCGTGTGCCCTGCGGTGGGCTGGCGCCCTGCCCGGGGATTTGTCCCTGCCTTGCGCCCTGTGTTGGCTGGGATTGACTCCAGCAGACCCCCGTGACTGGGTTGGATAATGACTGACTTTCATGTGGCTTTGTTGGGTAAGATCTTACTTTGTGGTCAGACATTATGTATTGAGCAAACTGTGTATGGGTTCAAGAGCAGTATGTTGTAGGCACAATATGTTATTGTGTGGCCACAAAATGTGTTCTTCTTTCCTCAAGGGCAAGTACAGAAAGCCTTAAATGTCTGCACTTGATTTTGGCAATTTTCTGAATCTAAATGGATCGGTGAACATAACTGATGAAGTTATACTTTAAACAAAGGTATTCTTTGTATTATATTACACTGTACTTCTTTATACAAATACAGAAAATTGAAATATAGAGTTGTCATCCACATTGACCATAATTACTGATATATGCTACAAATTATTCAGTTTTATTATCTCATTTAATTCTACAACCAGTTAAATTGAAACAGTTAAAAAAGAAACTGAATAAATTTCAGGTTTTTTTTTTATTATTCTTATTAATAAAAAGAAAAATGTTGTAATGTAGGAATGGCACTATGAACCCTTAGTAGGGTGTGGCTAAGTGTAGGAGTGACAAGAGGCAAAGAACATCGGGGATACCAACAGGGTCGTCTCGTTTAATACACAACTCCACAAAGAATAGAGTCTTTCTGGAGTCAATAAACAGCCCTTTTTATTTAAAATTAAACTGTACAATTAATCCGGTGCTTTGCCGTTTGTAGTCTGGTCAGTTTCAGAGGAGCTCTCTCCAGAAGTCAGCTCTGCTTGTCAAAAGACACCTCCTTCTGGGCAGCCAGGCTTCTAATGTTATGCGGACTGGAAGGGGCATGGCAAAGTGCCCTCACTGGGTTGTTTCTCGGTAAGTGGGAAGAAAGGAAAAAAAACTTAGTGTCATTACCCCGTCTTGCCCTGGCGGCTTATCACATACCTCAAATGGGCCCGTGAGGAGATCCTTGGACTAATATCTGGGCCTTTTATGTACTGTATGTTATGATGTTTTTCTTCATTTTTTAGAATGTGTTTCTGAAGTGAAGCTGAAGCATACAGCACTGTACAACTGAACTGCCATGTTATGCCAGATGAATTCAGTCGCAGGCACTGTTCACAATGCATCATATGTCAGTGTTTGTGTCAGGGGAAATAAGGAAGATACTAAGCCTTGAGCTGTGGTATAACCCAATGGGCAGCGTCAATCATGCAGATCAGGAACTAACAGTCTACCCTCTCATGAGCAAGCAACAAAAAAAATGTTAATAGAAAAGTGAATGAAGAAACACACTTCTACTGTACTTTCCTGATTGTAACATCTGGCTGTACATTGGTGACTGTTTCAAACATATCCCACAAAGGAGTAAATGTGTATCAGTACAGAGGTTTACACTTGACATTCATGCCCTACAAGTACTGTATTTTTGTTGACATTTTGGTATAAAGACGTTTGTTACATGTAATAATATGTTTTCTTTCTGAAAATAAAATTCAAAGATTTTGGCTCATTTTTCAGGGGGTAAGTAAAATACAGACTAAGTGGATTTTATATGTATGATTTCATTCAGATTGGCATAATCTGATTAATGTGTTGTTTAAGCAATATGAAGCTGGTTTATTTTGAATGAGCTATCAGACTAATTACTAATCGAAAACTGAGTTCAATGTGAACACTATCATATTACTTAACCTAAGAGCATGACACCGTCTTTTTCTTCTTCTTTTTTCGGTTACTCCCAGCTCATACCCATCACCTGCATGTCCTCTCTCACCACATCTATAAACCTTCTCTTAGGCCTTCCTCTTTTCCTCTTACCTGGCAGTTCTATCCTTAACATCCATTTCCTAATATACCCAACATCTCTCCTCTGCACATGTCCAAACCAACACAATCTCACCTCTCTGGCTTTGTCTCCGAACCGTCACACCCAATGCAAATCTTAACATTTATAACTCTGCCACCTCCAGCTTTGTCTCCTCTCTCTTTTGTCAGTGCCAATGTCTCCAACCCATATAATATAGCTAGTCTCACTACCATCTTGTAAACCTTCCCTTTCCCTCTTGCTGGTAATCTGGCAATAGTTTACACCAGATGCCCTTCCTGATGTAATTGTCCCCATTTATCCGGGCTTGGGACAGGCACGAAGAAACACACTGGTTTGTACATCCCCGTGGTTAGGATTTTGACTTGAATATTTTTATTTAAGAGATATTTTTATTTTTAACCACTGAACATCACTTGTTTACATTAAAGTGAGTTGTGATTTAAATTATTCCCTTTACAAGCAGGGTGCTCTCCATTCATACATATTCCACACCTTCAAAAACACCTCTGACCATTTCAAGATGTTTCTTTGCTTTTAGCAGCCTGTCTATGCTATTTCTTTTCTTTAGCCTTGTATTACAAAATTGCCAGAATTATATACAAGTAAATTAAACAATCATGCAATAAAAACTCTCTCTCTCTGTGATTGATTCTTTAACTACTACTACCATAGCTTAAGTGCATTGAAATATAACTTTCAGTCCAGGAGAAAGTCTTCTTTTCTTAACAGATCACTATGAAATAGAAATACAATACAGTGCTCTTCAGCACGGCCTCATTTAATAACCTGACATGGACTTTAATGATCATTGCTTCTAAGTTCAGCTGGAACACCTTCCAGACAGACATAATGTTCAGGTCATTAGCTGGTACCAGTTGCATTTCTCAAGGGAAAGAAACTTGGCCACTGAAATTGTGTTTTGATGCTTTAAAGTGTTGCGCTGCTGACAGGACTGTCTTTCTGTGGAGGTATACTAACCCAGTCTATAACATCTGGAGACAAATGAGGTTGGAGGCAACCATTCATCATTGTGCCTTTTTTGTCTTGCAGAGGATTAATGTAGAGACCTACTGGAGAAGCTGGGCATTCACTTGTTTGAACACAGTGAAGACAAAACTGTAAGAGCCATTCTCTTTATAACAGCAAAACAAAAACTGGAAAAAATATTCTCAGTGTCATGGGGCTGCAGATTAAAACAAAGAAGTGATTATTTAAATATATGTGAGATTATAAAAGAAAAAAAAAATCTTTCAGAACAAACACTCTCCCAACACTGTAATTAGAAGCTATTTAAAACAAAGGCTAAACAATTTCTCCTTTTTAATTTTTTCCGTCTTTTATGCATTGAACTGTTTTTATTTTACCAAATTCAGAGTTTTAAAACTAAAATATTATTAATGTATTATTAAATTACAGTTATTAGTGTTGAACTGTCTACTGAGTTGGATCACAGTACATTTATACAGTTCAAAAACTGATTTACTGTTTCTAGATTCTGAGTTAGTAATGTTATAGTCAAATACACTGAAATGACTAAGACATATTATTTATTCATGTAAGTGGCAAAAACTGGTGGTTGATAGTCAATTAGTCAAAACCCTAGGAAAATCTACAGAACAAAGAACAATCAGATTTCACGACCAAAGAAGAATGCTAAACAATTCACCCAATGCAAGACAATAAACATGTTTGCACACATAAGGTTGGTAAGTCTAAACAAACAAAAGAATCTTAAATACACACTGCTTTAGTTTCAAATTCAAAATTACTTTCTTTTATACAAAATGCCACCCGTGGAGTGAGTTAGTGAGTGATGTATGACTCTGGCACAGAAACAAATGTAGTAAAACAAAAAATAACTAAAAACTTGTACAAAAATACGTTAAATACTATTGAATCCTGATAAATATGAATTATCTGATTGTTCTGTTGAGAAATTTGGAACACATGCAAAACCCTGGCAACTCCCCTGAGGCATTCTGCTACAAAACCGATAATTAATTATCAGCTTGGGTGGCCTGCCAAATTCCTCACTTAAGAAAAACCACTACAATATGGCACTCATATTAACAGTAACTTAGTGGATCAGAGATACATGTAAAGTGCTTCAAAAGTAATGTGTAATATACAAAAAGTAATTTCTAAGGCAATAACATGTAAGAAAAAAACTTAAGACAAGCTGTCCCCATTAATGAGTCTGTTTTATATGGAAAACTAGAAAATGTTTAAAAAACACAGATTTTTCAGTACTTCTGCACTGATCAACTACTATGTGGAACAAAGTGAAATGCAGAATTCTTTATATTTCACATACCCCCACGGACAAATAAAGTTCTATCTATCTATCTCACAAAAAGCTGAATGCAAAATAAATGCCAAAGACGCTAAAACTACACTGAAAAGAGCTTTTTTTCTGGCTAGAGAAATTAGTTTTCTCACACTAAATGAAAATGTCTTCCCTTTTTCAAAACAAAGTTCTGATAATGATTGTGTCCTGACAGCATACTGGGAGGTGTGCAATCAAACAGAAAAAGGTCAAAGCCACGAGGTCAAGTCAACTGCAATAAAACCAGAGTGTGAGACAAAAATCATGGTCCAAAAGTCAAAGCAAATAAAGAGAATTTTCCAGAGAGTTTTGATGTTTTTGAACGTTTTCACAGATTATCAGTGGGTCGCAAGCGCGGAGAACAAACACTCCCTTGACAACACTGGTCATGAACCCATCAATGAGTAGAAACAAATGGTGACGACGGTGGGAATTTAAAATGACATCCAATACATTACAAATTTGACGTCACAACAGATTTTTCTTTGCATAACATTATCCCATCTATTTTTACTCCAAATAATACAATTTAAGGAATGGGAGTAATTGTAAACCCAACACTCTCTGACAGATTAGCAAATATTTTTCCCAAAAACGCTGTGAGTAAGGGGCATTATCAAAACATATGATCTAATGAGGGTGGTGTTTTATGGCACTAATCACAGTTTTCACAGAAAGATGTTACATCATTTTAGTTTCAGATAGATGCATGTTCAGGTTTTATTTTTATCTTTTATTGAATTTATTAAAAGCATGTAACGTTCCATACAGTCAAGTCAAACTTAACAAAACTAAATTCAATTCAACCCCAGCCCATGAGAAAGAGATGAAGGCCAGAGAAATAATTTGAGAGTGGTAAAGAGGGAAAGATGTCCTTTTCCCCAATATAAATGATAATTCTAAAATGTTATTGATTAGATCCTGCCAGGTTTTAAAAATGTTTTGAATAGATCCTCTAAGTGAGGATTTGATTTTTTCCAATTTCAAATAGTATATAACATCAGTTGCCAACTGACTTAAAAAACGGTGGGCTAGAATTCTTGCAGTTGAGCAAGATAGGTCTACGTGCTAATAGTGAAGTAAAGGCAATTACAGTTTGTTTGTCCTTCTCCACTTTAAGCCCATCTTGGAGTCCACCAAACACAGCTGTTAATGGGTTAGGAGGGATTGTGATACCAAGGCTGTCTGATAGGCATTTAAAGGTTTTTGTCCAGAATTATGTTAATTTGGTACAAGCCCAAAACATGTGGCCTAATGAGGCTGGAGATTGATTGCAATGTTCGCAGGTTGGGTCTTGCCGTGGAAACATTTTAGCCAATTTTTAATGAGATAGATGTGCTCGATAAAAGATTTTAAGTTTAATAATTTAATGATTTGATCATATGGAGCTAGAGTGAATTCTGTGCATGGCTGCATTCCACTGCTTTTCTGAGCTATATAAATGCAAAGAATTATTATTATTATTTTTATATTGTGTGAGAGATCCTTTTCCCACTGTACTCTTTAAAAGGGAGGGATTTTAAAATGGTTTTATATATTATAGAAATGCTGTCTGAGTCTTCAAGACTGATCAATTTTTCTTCTGGAATAGAAATAGGTTGAAGGTGAGGAAAATGGGGCAGATTTTGTTTATCAAAGTTTCTAATTTGGAGATGCAAAGATGTTCTTTATATACAAACCTCTAAATGTTTTAATCCCATATCTTTTCCAAACATTAAAAACCGTGTAAGTTCGAGAGGGTGGAAAAAGGTGGTTATCATGTAGAGGTGCCACAGATAAAATATTCCCTAACTTGAAGTGCTTCCTACATTGGTTCCGTATTCTGAGTGAATGAAGGACAATAGAGTTGTTAGTATATTGACAATACCTTATATTTACTGGTGTACAAAGCAAGGAATATTAAGAAGTACTGCAGGATTCCACTTCTATTGCGGACGAAGCTAGTGAGTGTTCATCTATTTGTGTGAATGTCCAGGGTTTTATAGCTTATATATTTAGCTGCCCAGTAATAAAATTGAAAATTAGGTAGAGCCATGCCACCTTCTGATTTAGGTCGTTGTAGTGTCACCCTTTGGATGCGTGGATATTTTGAATTCCAAATTAATGAATTATGATTGAATCTAACTTCTTAAAAAAATATTTGTTAATGTATATGGAATGTTTTGAAATAGAAACAGAAGCTTTGGGATATTCATCTTGATAGTATTAATTCTCCTGCGGTGGGTTTGCACCCTGCCTGGGATTGGTTCCTGCCTTGCGCCCTGTGTTGGCTGGGATTGGCTCCAGCAGATCCCCGTGACCCTGTGTTCGGATTCAGCAGGTTGGAAAATGGATGGATGGATAGTATTAATTCTTCCTGCTAAAGTAAGATGGAGGGTAGACCATCTATGCACATCTTGTTTAAGTTTTACCAAGCAGACTGCAAAATTTTATTGAAAAGGAGCTTTATATTTACTTGTAATGTTTACCCCTAGGTATTTAAACTGATCTGCAATGATAAAAGGGAAGGTGTCCAATTAAGGCTGCCAACTCTCTTTCTCTGGAAATGAGGACATTTGGGTTGAAAAATGAAGCCATAATATGCCTTTATACTGTCTTATGTTTTTTAAAATGATATAAATCTTTAGTAACAGTTTATCACTATAATTATGATATGATGGCCACAATCACAGTCACTGGCAAACTAATAACCCATTAAATATTTTGATTATGTCAAGCCTCTTAAATTACCAGACTTCATTCCTTCCATTCTTATTTGGATAGCTTAACTGTTGTAAACCTGTAAAAAAATGACACATGGTAAATTCACTTGTAGTAAAATAAAAATAATTTTTTCTCTTTTCAATTAAGTTTATTTACATTTATCTACATTCTTTTATATTTTTCTAATGAAGCTATTTTTCTCAGTAAATCTGATATAATCTGATACATCTGATAAAACAAGTATATTTGTTGTTCAAATAGTCTGTGAACTTGCACTTTCTTTTCAGCATAATGGGTATTCCTGAATTTATGTACTGCGGTGGGTTGGCACCCTGCCCAGAACTGGTTCCTGCCTTGTGCCCTGTGTTGGCTGGGATTGGCTCCAGCAGACCCCCGTGACCCTGTGTTCGGATTCAGCGGGTTGGAAAATGGATGGATGGATGAATTTATGTAAATGAAAGAATTTTGAAAATATTATTAAATTATTTGAAGAAGTGACTATTACATGATCAACTGATAACTAAAAAGTTATTGCATTTATATGATAGAATAAATGTGCAATTTTTTTTTAAGTAACTGAAACTTTAATAGTTGACTCATTCATTTACAATTATAAATCCATTTTGGAACAATGAGTGGTAATAACAATATTTTCCATTAAAATATTACAAAGCAGTACTTACTGACACTTATATATGATGGACTGTGCCTGGATGTATGAAATTTCTTGTTTAACCTAGCTGCTGAAAGAAGAATCAAAAATAAGATTTCACATACAAAATGTGAAATTGTAATTTCAATTTTGAATAAATTTACTTAGTTTCAGTGAATTAGGATTACAAATAATTAAGGAACAGCACTTATAATGAACTGTCTACTCAGCAAGAAGATAAAGCTGAATTTAAAAAAAAAAATCAAAGTTGGGCAGACCAAAGCAAAGAACTTGAAAGGTTGTTTCTATTCTCGTCAATATCTGCGTTGTTTACTACCAGTACGAAAGTGAAGATTTGGGGAAAAAAGTGTGTACACTACTGCAAATGCTGATTGGTGTACGGCTTTCAAATTTTACCAATGATAAAGATAAGGAGATTTTTCAAATTTTAGGGGCCAAAACTCTAAAAATTTTCAAAATTTTACAAGTTCCTCCCATGGATATATTATAGCATATATATTATAGTTATATTTACATGGAGCATAAAAAATTAGAACATGTCCAGGAAAATGAGGATGGTTGGCAGCCCAATGTCAAATGTAATGTTGTTTGTTAAAGAATTCACTGGAAAAAGCATACTTTTGTTCAAATTAATTTTGAGTCCACATACCTTTTGAAATTCTGCTAGGTTTTATATCTGATATCACCAAGATTTTAAGAAAACTGTATTCCATTCCTTACCTGAGATGTTAATTAAAAGGTCTCCCTCCTGTTGCTGCTTAATGTAGGGTACAAATTTTGAAGTACAGTAAATAAACAAGAGTCTAGAAATTCTCCATCATTGCTAGCTAGTATAGATTGAAATGTAGATATTGATAGAAGACTGGGAAACCAATCGGGCAGTTTCTGACCGAATATCCCATTTGTACGTAGAAAAAGTATTGTTTTGCTGAAAAATTATATATGTAATTATATATGTATATATATATATTATAACTGTCAATAAAAAGGTCTCTAAAGTTCTGAATGCCTAATGACTTCCATCCATCCATTTTCCAACCCGCTGAATCCGAACACAGGGTCACAGGGGTCTGCTGGAGCCAATCCCAGCCAACACAGGGCACAAGGCAGGAACCAATCCCGGGCAGGGTGCCACCCCACCGCAGGACACACACAAACACACCCACACACCAAGCACACACTAGGGCCAATTTAGAATCGCCAATCCACCTAACCTGCATGTCTTTGGACTGTGGGAGGAAACCGGAGCGCCCGGAGGAAACCCACGCAGACACGGGGAGAACATGCAAACTCCACGCAGGGAGGACCCAGGAAGCGAACCCGGGTCCTCTAACTGCAAGGCAGCAGTGCTACCCACTGCGCCACCGTGCCGCCCTACCTAATGACTTCCAAATCTTATATACAGTGTAGCTTAAAAAATGCTGAAATATATTATTAGCATGCATTGAAGCAGCTGAGAACAGCCCCTCTGCTTTAAAATTCATCTTATATATATACTGTATATAGGATACTCTTAAAGAGAAAGTAGGAGCTTTTAATCATTTTAACAATATTACTTTACTTTAGCTGGAAGAAATATAAACATGACTATCTGTTATAACTAAACAGTTAACTGAACTGCTAAGTTTCATTTAATGGCAAAAATTGAATATGAATAGATGCTTACGTGTTTTTAGTAACTATAACTCCTAAATAATTTAATTTTTCTGAGAAGTTCAAAGGGACATGATCCAGTTTAATTTGAGAAGCAATGCTAGGTTATCTCTGAACCTAATTATTTAACAGGATTCCAAATATAGGTTCAGTATATGTGGAAATGTTAAGTACTTACCAGTCACATACTGTAAAACACCATGTCATCAGCAAAAAGAAACAAGTTTTGCATCAATTCTTCCATTAAAATCATTTTAATCTCTTGCTGTTTGTAAAGGCAAATAGCCAGGTGTTCAAATGCAACTGCAAAAAACTGGTGATAATGGACAGCTCTGTCTGGTTCCATGCCCTAGTGTTGATTAGTCAGAATTTACATTGTTTACAAAAATAGAGACTTGTGGGATAGTATATAATAATTTGATACAAACACATTTATTGAGTCCAAACCATATGTCCTTGGATCTCTATTTAATTGAATCAAAGGCTTTTTCTGCATGAAGAATTAATAACAGGGGCCCTAGAAGCTCAGATACTGTCACATTATAGACTACGCTATGTTTGATAACAATAGGACACAGCACTTTCTCTTTTCATTCAGTTAAAATGTTCAGAGTGAAACATTTTTGTTCAGTATTGAGACTACTGTGGAATGCATTTGAAAAGACAGTAATTGATGCCTGGCATGGTGTTTTTGGTGAAGTGTCATCTTTTATAGCTTGCTTCAATATAACTAGCATTAGCAGAGCTAACGTAACAGACAGCATGTTATAAAATTGCACAGGATAACTGGCTAGTGATGCATTTACTCCTTTCACAAATAATTTACAGCATCCTGGAATATTGTAAGGCCTCAAAGGCTTGTCCACCTCCTGTATACACAGTGTATCAAGTTATGGTGTTTCAGTTTTTTAGAGGAATTCATTTGAATGGGTCTCACCTTCCTTACACTCTGATGTGGACAATGATGTATATTTATTAAATACTTTAGTTATTTCTTTATGTTTGCTAATTTTAGCTCCAACTATATTGTTAATCCCTGTAATGACATTTTGCGCATATTTGTTGAGCTAAAACCTTATTTGCCTTTTTTCATGCTCATATTATGAATGAAAAATTAGTTGCTTTAATGGTAAAAAGATAAAATTCTGCTTGTAATGGCAGCCTTCTTGACTTGATGTTACTTTGGACAATTTAGATGAACAGGATAGACAAGCTCATTGGGCTGAATGGCCTATTTTTATCACAAGCTTGCAAACTTATAATCATATGCTGAGTGTAATTAATGTATTAAGAAACCTTAGCGTTAGGGTGAATCTCTGGGAAATATTAAATATTCTTGATTGGTCTTACAAATTTTAGCAATTAATCCTAATATCTTTCAACTTTGCAGTTTATTTTTATGTGAAGCACATAAAATGGTTTCTCCCATCAAACATGTTTTAATGTTGCTGTATATCTGGAGATAAGTTGCTATCTTTGGAAGTATGAATTTTTGTGACTTTTTTAAAATAATTTAAACATTGTATGGGTGATAGAGAAAACCACACAGCAATTAAGTATATAAGACAAGCAAGTTAAAGAGTCAAAATTAGTAGCAAAACTCCAAAGATCAACCAGCTGGCTCCTGACTAAGTCAACTGTGACCTGTATCTTCACTATATTGGGTCAAGATGAACTGCTGATTTGTGCTGATGAAAGTTCTAGAGAGATTAGGTTACATTATTAGGATTTAAATTAATATACACCAAGAATCATGGAAATTCCAGTAAGAGGTTAGGATTCATTTTGCAGCAGTTGTTCCCAAGGACAATAGCTTCTGATGGATAGAAGTAAAAGGGTAGCAGAAAAGTCCAAAAGGATGTAGGCAATGTACAAACTGAATGTTAAATGACAGTATAAATTTGCTGATAGAGATGGCAGACCAAAAAGCCAAAATTGGGTGACAATCCCAAACATATGAAGAAACATGCTAAGAATATAAAAGGGATAAAAATTAAAAATGGGTTCAATGGGTAAACGTAGCGTAAAGTATGTGAGAGGTAATTTATAGATAACATACAAAGTGAATTGATTATCCTAATAAAATGAATTTTAGTGGATGCAGTGATGTTATTAGGAAGAAAGAAGGGAGGTCATACTGCCAGACAGAAACTAATGGTAGAGGTCTAGCAGATGCTCTCTTTAGAGTTGCATATAAAAAGGCCACTGGTTTTAATTTTGGGGAAAATAAACATTAAAAGTTGTAGAGCTGGTGGGAGTGCCATGGCAAGGATAATGGAGTTCTAAGTAGTGGTTTACAGTACAGTAAAACCTGTTGATGAAACTACAGTAAGTTAATTAAGATCATAACAAAGAAACAACACTATATCTCTAGAAACAAATATAATTATTTTGGTTTTTAAAGTACAATTTATTGGTAGAAAGTCTGTTCCTTTGAACATACCATTTTATAAATGTTATGATTTAATTTCAAAAGGTGGAGTGAGTCCCTCAAAAACAAAAGCAGACATGAATCCCACCAGTCTGCCCAGAAAAGGTACAGAAAAAATGAAGCCTTGCATCTGCTTGAGTGACTGGCTTTGGCCTACATTTGGCCAAAATGCAATTCAGTGTCATAGTTCCAAAAATATGTTGTGTAAAGACAAAAAGTATGCCCCACAATGGACGGGGACACCATCAACCCCTGCCTTGAACAGGGCAAGGCCATGGAAATTCTTTATAAAAGCAGTAATTATTGATAGAAATAGAAATACACTGTACATGACAAAAACAATATATCCTGTAATTTGGTCTTTATTTAATAAATGGTTGATCACAAAAAATCTGACCATTTGTGTTCATCAATTAACTGACTAATCTGAATCAGACAATTTATTATGTTTAATATAATGCTATGTATATTTGTTTGTTTCATTGCTATTACTTCTAACTTTAAAGCAATTAAAATGTAATGTGACACAGATTATCTCTAATCCCTCTGTTAATGAAAAATAGATGTTAATGAAAAATACAGTACATATGAAGTGCCATTAGCTTTAAGGTCTGAATGTTTAGAAAGAAATAAAATTACAAATTTGCAATATAAAATTTTTTAAATACAAAGCTGTCCCTTGGTTTTTGTTGGGTGCTACCTATGAAAAGTGAAAATCCACAACTTAATGACTGCCCTTTCCAAACCACTGCAGTCATGAAAAAGCCAAACTTTAGCCTGCTGTGTTGTCCTTCTGCCTTTTGTTACCTTCAAACTTGACATATTTTTCTTCAATTGGCATTCTCTTCACTTCAGCAGTAAACACTTGTTCTGTCACTTACCTTTCCTGCTCTATTATTTTACGAAACTGCTTTTTGGTTGGCGGAATCTGTCTCACTCGTCACCTTTAGGTTATAGAAATAAAATTTCCTTTTAAATCTCTCAAACCATCTTTTGCTGTCTGTGAACATTTTTTTCACTTTTCACTCAGTCAAAGTCTCTTTGCCTCTTTCTTTGATAATGATCACAAAGAGACTTTGCTTTTTCATATATGAAAGATAATATGGGGAAGAAAAAAGCTAAACATAAGTCATGTGGAGTTATGGACATGCCACCACCCACCTGCTGCACCAATTCTACCACCTGAAAACATTTTCTGGAAAGTGCAAGGAATACTTGTTTTTGATTTTTTTATTTTTATTATTTTCATGGAGTGACCCCACATATAAAGCACAAATAATGAAGCTGCAAAATAGGCAAGAGACGACTTTGCACAATTTTAAAAACTGGCGTTACATTGAAAGTATTATATCTGCTTATATATCTGATTATATTGATGTCTTTAATTTTTAATGTGAAAAGACAGAATAATTGCTATATTGTTTTTTAGCATAATAAACACTTTCACACTTTGGTATGCTATGTGAACAAAGTACATGTGCAATGCTACTTCAGTATGCAAATGACTTCAGCTGCAGGTGGAAGCTCCTGTCGCTCGTTACGCAACTGTTGTTACGGTTCTTCCTGTATCCAGAAACAGTTTCATAACCTTTATGACCTTAGTTCTCCTGTGGGACAATTGGGATCTTTTTCTGTATAAGGAGTGGCATTGCACATGTACTTTGTCCGCATGCCCTTGTCAATCAAACACAGGAAGCTCTGCAGTCTACTTGTGACTTTACTCTGTAGGAAGATAAATAAATAACTATAGGTTAGTAACATTCAATGTTTTTCATATAAAGACAATCACAAAAAATAATCACAAACATAACTTTGCACGATACCTTGACAAGCTCAGGAAGCCCTGCTGTTTCATTGAAGGACATGGCACGATGATTCCTCTTGCTGCATCCAAACAGTGCCATCTTTCACCTTTATGCCTAGTGCAGCTGCGTTGTTCTTATGTGTGAGTGGACATTTCTTGCGGAGAGGGCTTCTGTTCTGTTTCTCCGATGTAGAACTCTCGTCCTCATCTGAGTTCACCTCTGTTATAGCATGTCTTTATTTGAAGACAGCACGGGGTGTGTGACTGAGAGAATAAAACTATATTAAAAAAAAATACTAATCTTTATAAGTACCATAAATTTACACACTTTGTTACAGACTCAAATGAAATGTATGTTTTTATTCTATAACTAGACGTTAAGCCCGTTACAATAACGAGCGCTAGAACAGTAGTCCATTAACATTAGTAGGAACAGTCTATATTAAATGGCAAGGAACCTTTTACTTCATTACATTTTTTCCGTAAAATGCCTGAAATTTTCTCTGTCAGTAATACTGGCTTTGCTGTCCGTAATATGCATTTAATTTTCTGTGACAACAGTGGGCAATCAGCAGATTCTCCCCAGCAACTGATGTAATGTGCGCGAAAATAAATATACTTTTTTATACTACTCACACGATTTCTTTTTCTTCGGTTATATTCTTGAATAAAAGCTCACCTGTTTTGTTGAGTTCCTTTTGTGAAAGTGTTTATTTTATATTTGTACTTCAGTCTTCACACATTATACACTTCATGTCAAAATTTTGTCATTAGTACTATAACATGAAAAAAGTTCTGTTTTAGGTATGTGTTCAACATTTCTTGTCTGGCATTTCCTGTCATCCTACATTTACAGAGATTGTTGTAGGCACGGAACACACATGAAATGCATGTGTTCCAAATAGCAATATATTATTTACCTTATACAATTCCAGGCACCACACATGCAGATAAGGAGCTTTGACCTGGGAGAACCTTTGGCCCGAGTTGAGATTTGGTGGTGGGAGGATGGGATAGCAGGCTGCTTGTGCTGATCGAAACGTTTACAAAACAAAAGACGCTAATAGAGAGGTGTGAAGGAATTTAAGGTGGCCCGGGATTCTGAGTTTTTTCATAGGCTTCAGGGATTCTAGTATTAAGGAAGGATGAAGGTTATTGAAAACTAGGGACTCTAAAAGATTTTCACAAGGGTAACTAACATGCCAAATCACTGGGTACATTAAGAAGTTAAGTGGATGGAATGTGTGGAATTGCTTCGGCAGACGTTTAGAGAAATTAAGTAAGTATATTTGTGAAGAAATCCCAGATGGTGTTACCATTTGCGTTTAGTAGGGAATGCTACTGTAGCAAAGCTAAACTGCACAAATTAGTGGGTTTCCAATTATTTTGAGTTGAGTCCACTAGATGATGCCACACAGATACAGCACACTATGTTGTGGTTCCTCGTGTATTATAAGGAAGACAGCATTTTGGGCCTTACTGGTACCATTGTATACTTCTATGGTGGTGAGAAAGTTCATAAATACTTCAGGACTTATTCTGTTGTGGAAGGGGTTTGGGGTGACCTTATCCTAAAGCTTTGTATACTTTTATTCCCATGCCCAGATTATTTGTCATGTTGACCCACACATAATGTCTTCCACCTCTGCACTAGTTTTCTTATTCGTGCAATCACCTGAATTGACACTAAAACATGGCATAATTCCACACATACCTGCTACATAAATCCCGGTCTGCGTGAAATCTAACATTTGTGCACGTGCCTGCCACCCCTCCCACATTCCTCCCAGAATTACACCTCTTTGAATATGCAAATCAATATAAATATTCCTTTAAGTTCAGCATTCTGTGAAAAGACAATGGCAAAAGCATGGGCAAAAAGAAGAATATCAGCGAATGCCAAGTGGAGGCAAGCAAAAAGTACTATTTGTTGGTTTAAGCAGTTGTATAAACAACAAAAGGAAGTTGATCGCAAGTTCAAGTTCAGAAAGTCGCACAGTGCCCAAAATAAGACAGAAGTTGTCAGATTTCAAAGTCGCCGTGAAAAGGCAAGTCGTAGCCCACCATTTGAGTGTCATATGGAAGCTTATTAGGGTACAGAGAAAAGAAAAAATAGGGTCACAGTGGAAAAAAAGCTTGAAATGTCAACTTCAATCTGGAATTTCCACTTTAATCACATAATTTATTTTGTCATTAAAGTTGAACGTCATAAACTTAATCTTGAAATCTTTTAATTTACTAGTTTCTCACATCCCATCGTAACTGAAGTAGCACGTTAAATGCTTTGGATTCTGTGTGTTCTTCTATACTCTATGTGTATGAATCATTACTTGCTTCTTAAATGGGATTTCTTTTACATCGACAGGACGCAGAATACATTACATTCATGATATAACAGCTCTCTGAACAATCTAAGTACTAAGATGTATACTTGATATTATTTTCGTGATGAAATGATTTAAAGCATGTAATAAATATGGGGCCACAGTGGCACAATGGTAACAACGAGCTGGCGCCTTGTCCAGAGTTTGATCCTGCCTCCTGCAAGATGCTTGCTGCACCGTGCGCATTCCTTGATGAAATAATTTATTGCAGCACTACTGTCTGTTTCAAATGTACTAACCCCAATTCCTGTCCTTCCTTTTCTTTCTCCAAGTAACCAATCTCCACACAATCAGCTCTTTAATAAATGTCAAGCCATCTGTAAGCTTACAACTGTGATTCTTCAAAACTTTTAAGGAACATTGAAATATATTTAGATAGATAGATAGATAGATAGATAGATAGATAGATAGATAGATAGATAGATAGATAGATAGATAGATAGATAGATAGATAGATAGATAGATAGATAGATAGATAGATAGATAGATAGATAGATAGATAGATACTTTATTAATCCCAATGGGAAATTCACATTCTTCAGCAGCAGCATACTGATACAATAAATAATATTAAATTAAAGAATGATAATAATACAGGTGAAAAAAACAGACAATAACTATGTATAATGTTAAATATTAACGTTTACCCCCCCTGGTGGAATTAAAGAGTCGCATAGTTTGGGGGAGGAACGATCTCCTCAATCTGTCTGTGGAGCAGGACAGTGACAGCAGTCTGTCGCTGAAGCTGCTCTTCTGTCTGGAGATGACATTATTTAGTGGATGTAGTGGATTCTTTTAATTATTCCATCCATCTATTAGTCCAAGGTTGCGCCAGTCCCAAGAAGCATACAGCGCAAGGTAGGAACAATCCCTGAACAGGGCGCCAGTTCGTCGCTACCGCTGTCCACACATTTAATTACAGTATACATTATTTAAATGAAGCTAAAAATGTATCTGTATAACATAATATATATATATACTTTACTGCATTTCATCTGAATAATTATATCAAGAGCTCGATGAAGATAGCAACTGGAAATCTATATCGACTTAGGAGCCAGTCATCATCATCTGTAAATACGTGCTCTTTTCTATTGAATTCAATTGAATTCCTTTATTGTTATTGTATGGTACAATGAGATTCAATACACAAATCCTCCATAAACTTTTTTTCCTATAAAATTGTAAAGTACGGCACGGTGGCGCAGTGGGTAGCGCTGCTGCCTCGCAGTTGGGAGATCTGGGAACCTGGTACGCTTCCCGGGTCCTTCCTGCGTGGAGTTTGCATGTTCTCCCCGTGTCTGCGTGGGTTTCCTCCGGGCGCTCCGGTTTCCTCCCACAGTCCAAAGACATGCAGGTTAGGTATATTGGCTATTCTAAATTGGCCCTAGTGTGTGCTTGGTGTGTGGGTGTGTTTGTGTGTGTCCTGCGGTGGGTTGGCACCCTCCCCGGGATTGGTTCCTGCCTTGTGCCCTGTGTTGGCTGGGATTGGCTCCAGCAGACCCCCGTGACCCTGTGTTCGGATTCAGCGGGTTTCAAAATGGATGGATGGATGGATGGTAAAGTAACAGGAAAAAAAACAATAATAATAAAAAAATGAAAAATAAGCAATATGAAAGCATAAGTGGCTCAGGTTGTGCAATATTACAACTGTAATGCAAGTTTACAGTGAGGTAATTGTACTTATAAGTACAAACAGTTCTACTGGGAGCATTTGATGGACTGATTGAGTGCATTTATACATATCTCTTGGGATGAAACTGTTTCTGAACTGCGAGGTTCGTGTAGGAAAGGGTCTAAAGCATTTGCTGAATGGGAAAAGTTCAAATGGACTGTGCGCATGGCTGAGGCAATGTGTGCTAGAAGCTGTACCCCGATAATTATCTCCGCTGTTGTAGAGCTGTGATTCCACACTCAGATACAGTGGGTTAAAATACTCAGTGGTGCACTGAGACTATCAATGCTAAAGCAGCTGTAGTATTTGGAATAGTTTGGCCATTCCGTGCACCATTATATAGTTACAGGTTACAATCAGATGCCTTAAACTAAAAAACGATATGAGGTTAATGTCAGTGTATTTGATAAAGCCAAGTTAGGGATGTGAATCCAAAAAATAAAGGAAAGCCACCCAGGAACAATAGCACTGCTTTGATGCTGGGTGCCACCAGTTTGCAAAACCGAATTGAAAACTTGAGTACGCTATGGTTTGACCTTGTGTGAGAATGTGTGTGGCTTTACGCCAAGTTTAGTTTTTATACATAACGATGTGAGCATGGAAATGGGCTTATGCAACATTTTTGTGCATACGCACCATTTATACATGAGGCTCCTGGTCTGTAAGGATACACAACCTATAGAAGCAATGCACGTGCAGCTGAAACTATGAACTGTCTTCCCCAGGGATGACTGCTACTGTCCTACACTTCACCTTTTCTCTGTACACGAGATAGCAAGCTAGAGGAACAAGGCAAACAAGGGGAACAGGCAATGAACTGTTACTCAGTAATTAATAATAGATTTAACATTCTTAAAAATTCTTAACACTAGAATTACCAGAGCCTACGAAAAAACTTGTATATCCGGCCCACCTTAAATCGCTTCTTAAATCCATTCACACCTCTCTGCCAGCATCCTTTGTCCTCTAAATGTGCTGATAAAAGACAAGCTGCCAGCAGCCGGCTATTCCATCCCCCCACCGACTTAAGAAGAAAAGAAGAAAAAAAGTAAGATCAGGGGGAGGGGTGATGTTAGAGCGGGTGAGCTCATTCAGTGCTACAGGAACAACGCACGTTGATCTTTTTTCTTCTTTCAGTACATGTGCCTTCCCTGTTTATTTATATATCTCTGCCTGTCTCCCTATTACGCAGTGCTCGTCTGTCTGTGTGTTATGGATCTTAAAAATAACAGTTATAAGGACAGTTGTTCCTGTTAATTGCAGTCTCAATTGTTAAAAAAATATTTTAAAAGGAGCATCCCACATGAAAATATAACGATCTCATTAACTGACAGTGCATACCAATTTATAAATTTTATGTCCGTTTGAGGTTAAAAAGAAAAAAAAAAAAAGCAATATTTTATCCCTAGCGGGGAATCGAACTCAGGTCTGAAAGGCAGCAGAGTTGTTGTGCTCTAAGAGGCAAATCTTAACGCACTACGCCACAGAGGCTGAAGTATTACCCTTGAAGCTTTTGTGAAAGTGTTTATTTGATCTTTGGAACTCGGGCTTTACACATTCTATAGTTTAAGCCTACTACATTTTGTAACATTTATTACTAAAATATGAAAAAGTTTCTGTTTTAACAATGTGTTTACACAGATTACTTTAGAATAATGATCTCTTATTTCCACTGTAAAACTCCACTTCACTCCCACATAATCAATCAAGGCGTGAGCTGGGAAAACTTCGCTCACGTTCTAAGTCGGTGGGGGGATGGAATAGCCGGCTGCTGGCAGCTTGTCTTTTATCAGCACATTTAGAGGACAAAGGATGCTGGCGGAGAGGTGTGAACGGATTTAAGAAGCGATTTAAGGTGGGCCGGATATACGAGTTTTTTCGTAGGCTCTGGTAATTCTAGTGTTAATGCACCAAAAACCTAAAGCAAATAAAGGTAAATACATATGACAAATCAAATAATACAACTTGTAAAAAATTCAGCAGCTATCATAGACAATGCTGGATGAGACACCCAGATGTGTGTGTGGTATTGATGCTCTTATGGTCACCTTACTCTGTCTTTGTTTTTTTTTTATTCTCTGTTTTCCTGGTTTTAACATTACTAAACATCATATTCCTTTTAACATCTCTAATGTATAGCTCTTGCCATATAGCCCCAGGGCTTTGTGTTGTTATATGGGTCCTCAGAAGTACTTCACAGAGTGTACCTGGAAGAACATACAAGGCATGGATGTAAAGTAACCTCTGGATGCCACTATGATGAACTTGGTTTTGAAAGCAGAGTAGAGGGAAAGGGCTTAACTGGCACGAACAAGAATGGCCATGCTTGTCAATAAAAGTGTGCAAGTGTATATCAGAGAGCATATTGCCATGCTAAAATTAAATTTTGAATTTCCTCTTGGAGATTGATAAAGTATATCTAATCTAATATAAAAGAGTGGTGTATTTTGGTATGTTGGCAGCCACACCAATGGATTAATAGTAAATTCTGACCTGAGCCTTTTTGTTTTTGTTTTTATAATACGGAAAAAATGAATTCTCACCATCCATTTTCTATTTATATTTTAATTAGTGTTATTCTCTGAAAGACTTGTCAAAGTAAATTAAACTAAACAGCAAAATTATTGCTTTTATTTTTCTTCTGTACAATTCATTCTAATTTAAAACCACTTAATCCATGAGACATGAGTATAGATTATGTGTAGCAAAAGAAAATGTCAACCTGTACAAAACAAATTGAACGTTGACCTTACAAAATATATCTAGGCAAAATCAAAAGAACAAAGAAATGATAATAACATTCATAATCCAACACCTAGAATTCGAACTTAAACTTTACTGCCAGGCAACATAGTTACTTTGAATTTCCCTTTATGTTATATGCATAAGTGACAAAAGTAAATACAATGAAGAGCACACTATACCCACGTATGACAGTTTAACAACATTATATACTGGATATCAAAACAGCAAAATGGTAATCATACTCAATAATATACAGAGTAGTCTGTATAAAATAAGAATAATTTAAGTTAGATTAAACTGTTCAGAGATCTGGGAGAGACTGTGTTGAAGCAGTAGGAAAAAACTATATATGTGTCTAGTAGTTCTTAATTTTGATGACCAGTAATGTTTTTGTGATGGTGGTAACTGGAAGGGGTGGTTGTCCAGAGGACTGTGGACTTTGATTATACTCCCTGAGTGTTTACTAACTCACGTAAAGAGCTCAGGTATGATTGTGCTAAATGCTGAACTAAGAAAGCAGATCCTGGCATAAGCACCTGGAGAGTTTAAATGCTGCAAGATTTAGTGAAAAGCCATATTTGCTATATCCTCAGCTGACCTGTTGGTACAGTAAGCAAACTGTATTTGATCACTAAATGATTTTGTTGTAGATTTGATATGCTTTTCAGTTGTCTTCAGTATTAGAGGTCAAAAACACTGCCACATAATCATTAAGACTGGAAGTATTTTGCTTCTTGTGCATAAGGATGACTGCAGATTCTTTGAGACAGGGAGTTTGCAGTGAGCCAAAAACTAATTGAAAATATTGGCAAATACAAATGGTAACTAACCAGTACAATGTCTTAGTGTGGGGTACAAGATGTTGTAACAGGAGCTTTAAAGCATTTCTGTCTCCAGAACAGCAAATGGTCTTCATGATCAGAGACTTAGGGTTGGTGGGTATTGGATTGTTAAGAGATGTCAAAAGCGTTATGGCCACCAACAGGATCCTGAGTGGCAGAGGGGTGTCTCTCAAACCAAATAAAAACTGTTTATCTCATTAGGAGGAGAGGGAAGAGTCTGTTGCAGGGGTCAGTGAGTTTGTAATCAGCAATTATTTGTAGAGCATACCAGACAGATAAGCAATCATTGGAGGAAAAATTCTGTTCCAACATGATCTTATACGGGTTGAGCAACTGCAGGTTAAGGGCCTTGCTCAAAGTAGCATTCCTTCTGTCACTGCCAGGATGCAAATTGGCAACTTTCGAGCTACTAGCCGAGATTATGCAAGAAAGGGAGCAACCTTCAGAGCCAGTTCTCCTTCATTAAAAGGAGGCACTTAACTCATGGTATACTCACTGCTATGTGACTATGAACTTAAATGCATACGCTTTCATCCCTTAACTCCCATCACCTCAATGCTTGTTCTTCAGTATTTCTACAAGCAGCAGCACAACCACAATTGCGCTCTGCTAATCTTCTCTGTGTTTACATATTCCTAAATACAGTCATAACCATTTTGTCTTATAGCTTACAGTAGCAGTGGGACTATGTGAATTTAAAAGTTGACCAACACTGTGTGGTATGAAAAAAGGATTTAATTTTCATAGCTGAAAAATAGACATTTGATCAGTACATTAATTAACTTGAGAAATGCTGGAGTCTACCAAGAGGTAAAGGTTAAATTATGAAACATGAATTTAATTTTTTTTTAATGAAAGACATTACAATAATAGAATGCAGGGTCTTAAAAGAATTAGAAAATTAAAGCAACCACATTAACCACTATAAAACATTATACAGGACACCCTAACATGGATGGATAAATGGGACATTAATATATGAGTAATAGATTCTGCTGTACACACATTGTAGCCTCTCAAGAAACTCTTAAGTTTGGGAAATGGAGGACAGCTGGAATATTCCTCCTTATATTAGTGTTATCTCAAATTTACTACAGCAATTATCTGCAACAGTGTAATGAAGATTGACTAAGTATTATGGGTTTGCTTGAAAACTTTTTCTGTTAAATTAATTATTGTGTAATAATATCTACTAAAGCAAACTTTACATTGTCAGTGAATATTGTTTATTGTGTTGACCACATTCGAAGAAAACACAGATGTGCATCCATATTTATTCCACATTTCTATTAAACTTTAATGAGGCATAATTACATTATTTCAATCTGTTAGAAACAAACGGTGAGTGGAATAAAAGTGTTCTTACACATATTTTATTGTTCACGTTTTGTTTTAAAGCAAACCGATAGTCATTTTAATTGTTAATTAAAGTTACTCATATAGCTATAAATTTATAAAATGAAAATATCTGTTCTTCATAAAGCAACAAATGCTTTTAAGTCAACTACAAATTATGTAAATGTGATTCTTTTTTCTCTCTTTATACTTTGTAGTTTATTCTAATTGGATGGATGCCATTTAATGTAATGTAATTAAACCACTTTACAACCAAGTCTCATTACCCTTTTGTGTTGAAAGAAAATTAGCACGTCAGTGTTTAACCTTTTAAAAGGTACATGGAAGAATGCATTGTTTTTGACATGACACAGATGTCCTACTACAGTGAGCAGTTCATTTGTGTGGAAATTAGTACTACCTCTGGTTTAAAAAAATTTGCATGTGTTTGATCATTAACTCTTTAAGATTTACTCTGCTGTGCTTGGTGTAAATCCGAGCAGAAGCTAAAGAAAACATATTCATTAAAAATACAATAATCTTGACAGCAGTAAGATGTCCTTTTTCTCACTGAGAAGTACAACCATCCTTTGTTTAGCCAGTGAAAGATGCTCCAAATGAATAATTTACTTCTATTTAGATATTGCATATACAAAGCTCAGAAAGATTATTTTACTGAGGGCTCACTTGTAGGCCTAACTAAAAAGTAACACCAGGTATGGCAAGTCTCTCTCTGTATTCCTAGTCTACAATCTTATACACAGCTATAAATGGTGTCGGTGGTAAAAGGGAAGCTTTGTAGCTCCATGATTGACCTCTTTTGTGGTTGGTGTACAGTATGTGTGCATTGGTTTATTCAGCTGGTTACAGGTTTACTTGAAAGTTATTTTACTGAGGTGGGGCTTAAGGAAACTTACTGCATTTCTGTGTCTTCTAAACTTACATGTATAGTAGTATGCTCTCTTAGTTACCAACTAAGAAGTTGCAGGTCTCTTTGACCCAAGGCAATGTTGCCTCTAAGCCAAAAGCTTGAGCGATCACTCATACATTTTAAACTATCTAAAATTAAATAACTGCTAATTAAACTAAATCAACTACTGACCCGATTTAAATGAGTTTTAAACAAAATAGTGCTGTATAAAATGGTCTGCGTTGTTGTTGTTTCTTTGTTACTTTAACCAGGTTTAAATAAAAAGCTGAAGAGAGTTCATGTAGTAACAACAACCACATTTATTTATATAGCATATTTTCAAACAAATAATGTAGCTAAAAAGTGCTTTACATGATGAAGAAAAGAAAAATAAAAGACAAAGTAAGAATTAAAATAAGACAACACTAGTTAACATAGCGTAAGAGTAAGGTCCGATGGCCAGGGGCGACAGAAAAAACAAAAAAAACTCCAGACGGCTGGAGAGAAAAAAATAAAATCTGTAGGTGTTCCAGACCATGAGACCGCCCATCCCCCCTCTGGGCATTCTACCTAATATAAATGAAACAGTCCTCTTTGTATTTAGGGATCCCACTGGAAGGACTTGATGATGATGGTCATGCAGACTTCTGGCTTTTAATCCATCAATGTAGGAACATCATGATGCTTTGATTAGGTGGTGGTGGCGCAGATCGTCACCACAAAAAACCGGGAAAAGAAACAAAAGAGAGAGTAGGAGTTAGTACGGATTTTAGAGCCACCATGAATAGTTATTATAATGAATTGGATATACAGAGTATCAGGATTAAATTAAAGTGAAGTTATGAGAAGGCCATGTTAAAGTAATGTGTTTTTAGCAGTTTTTTAAAGTGCTCCATTGTATTAGCCTGGCGAATTCCTATTGGCAGGCTATTCCAGATTTTAGGTGCATAACAGCAGAAGGCCGCTTCACCACTTCTTTTAAGTTTTGCTCTTGGAACTCCAAGCAGACACTCATTTGAGGATCTAAGGTTACGATTTGGAATACAGTAATCCCTCGCTATATCGCGCTTCGCCTTTCGCGACTTCACTCTATCACGGATTTTATATGTAAGCATATTTAAATATATATCGCGCATTTTTTGCTGGTTCGCGGATTTCTGCGGACAATGGGTCTTTTAATTTCTGGTACATGCTTCCTCAGTTGGTTTGCCCAGTTGATTTCATACAAGGGATGCTATTGGCAGATGGCTGAGAAGCTACCCAACTTACTTTTCTCTCTCTCTCTCTTTTGTGCTGACTTTCTCTGATCCTGACGTAGGGGGATTGAGCAGGGGCGCTGTTCCCACACCTAGACAATACGGACGCTCGTCTAAAAATGCTGAAAGATTATCTTCACGTTGCTACCTTCTGTGCAGCTGCTTCGTGAAGTGACATGCTGCCCAGTGCTTTGCATACTTAAAAGCTCGAAGGGCACGTATTGATTTCTGATTGTTTGTTTTTCTCTGTCTCTCTCTATCTCTGTCTCTCTCTCTTTCTCTGCTCCTGACGGAAGGGGTGTGAGCTGCCGCCTTCAACAGCTTTGTGCCGCGGTGCTTCACATACTTAAAAGCCAAACAGCCCTATTGATTTGTTTGCTTTCCTCTCTCTTTCTGACAGTCTCTGCTCCTGACGCGCACTCCTTTGAAGAGGAAGATATGTTTGCATTCTTTTAATTGTGAGACGGAACTGTCATCTCTGTCTTGTCATGGAGCACAGTTTAAACTTTTGAAAAAGAGACAAATGTTTGTTTGCAGTGTTTGAATAACGTTCCTGTCTCTCTACAACCTCCTGTGTTTCTGCGCAAATCTGTGACCCAAGCATGACAATATAAAAATAACCATATAAACATATGGTTTCTACTTCACGGATTTTCTTATTTTGCGGGTGGCTCTGGAACGCAACCCCCGCGATGGAGGAGGGATTACTGTATAGGGTGTCAGACATTCCGATATATAAGATGGAGCGGGATTATTTAAGGCTTTATAAAATCATAAGCAGTATTTTAAAGTCAATTCTGAATGACACAGGTAACCAGTGTAGTGACATCAAAACTGGAGAGATGTGCTCGGATTTTCTTTTCTTAGTTAGGATTCTAGCAGGTGCATTCTGCACTAGTTGCAAACGATTTATGTCTTTTTTAGGTAGTCCTGAGAGGAGTGTGTTACAGTAATCTAGTCAACTGAAAACAAAAGCGTGAACTAATTTCTCAGCATCTTTCAATGATATAAGAGGTCGAACTTTTGCTCTGTTTCTTAAGCGAAAAAATGCTGTCCTAGTGATCAGATTAATATGCGATTTAAATTTCAGGTTACAGTCAACAGTTACCCCTAAGTTTCTTACCTCCGGCTTGACTTTTAATCCTAATGCATCGAGTTTATTTCTAATAGCCTCATTGTATCCATTATTGCCAATCACTAAAATTTCAGTTTTTTCTTTATTTAGCTTGAGAAAATTACTATTCATCCATTCTGAAATACAAGTAAGACATTGTATTAGTGAATCAAGGGAATCGGGGTCATCAGGTGCTATTGATAAATACAGCTGTGTGTCATCAGCATAGCTGTGGTAGCTCACGTTGTGCCCGAGCTAATCTGACCTAACGGAAGCATGTAGATTGAGAAAAGCAGCGGACCCAGGATAGAACCTTGTGGAACACCATATAGAATATCATGTGTCTTTGAGTTGTAATTACCACAACTAACGAAGAATTTTCTCCCTACCAAGTAGGATTCAAACCAATTTAAGACACTGCCAGAGAGGCCCACCCATTGACTAAGGCGATTTCTAAGAATGTTGTGATCAATGGTGTCAAATGCAGCACTCAGATTTGGGAGGCTGAGAACAGATAAATGGCCTCTTTCTGCATTTACCTGCAAGTCATTTACTACTTTAACACGTGCAGTTTCTGTGCTGTGATTTGTTCTAAAACCTGACTGAAATTTATCAAGAATAGCATGTTTATTGAAGTGGTCATTTAACTGCATAATGACTGCATTCTCTACAATTTTATTTAAGAAAGGCAGGTTAAAGATCGGTATAAAATTTTCAAAAGCAGAGGGGTCAAGATTATTTTTCTTGAGTAGGGGTTTAACTACAGCAGTCTTAAGGCAGTCTGGGAAGACCCCCGTATCTAATGACGAATTTACTATGTCAAGAAAATTATCAATTAGCATGCCCGATACTTCTTTAAAAAAACTTGTTGGTATTGGTCAAGGATGCAGGTGGAGGGTTTCAGTTGAGAAATGATTCTATGTAAATCAAGTAAATCTGTCCTGGTGAAAGAATTTAATTTGTTTATAATGGAATGCTGGGGCTTAGGAGGATCTGCAGTGTTGGGGAGATATACTATGTTATTTCTAATATCATTAATTTTTTGACTGAAAAATACAGCAATAGCCTCACAGGTTTTACTGGAAGTATTTTGGAGGCATTCCTTTGCGTTACCTGGGTTGAGCAGACAATCAATCGTAGAGAATAAGACTCTGGGATTACTAGCATTGTTATTTATAATCTTAGAGAAAAAGCAGCGCCTCTCAAGATGGACAGTGTTATTGTATTCTGTTATTTTAACCTTCAATATTTCATAGTGGATAGTTAGTTTAATTTTCCTCCATTTACGCTCAGCTCTACGGCATGTTCTCTTTAAATCAGACACTCTTTGGGTCTTCCATGGTATAACAATGCTAGAAGATTTTTTAACTGTCTTTTCAGGTGTAACTATGTCAACAGTAGCTCTCACTTTAGTATTAAATTTTTCCACCTTACTATTTACATTATCCTTGCTATTATAGTTGGCACTATAAACGGACTGATTGCTTAGAATGTTTGTACGTTTTAAAGCTGCTGATGAATCAAAGAAGCGTTTTTTTAACAATATGCTTCTCATGAATGTTTTCTATCATTCTTTCTATATTAAATAGCAAAAAAAAATGGTCTGATAGACCAATATCAATGACCTGCTTTACATCAACTTTTAGTCCTTTGGTAATTACTAAGTCTAACGTATGACCTGCTTTATGTGTAGGCTGATTAATGAGCTGACTCAAATCAAAAGAGTCCAGGAGGTTCATGAATTCTTTTACTCTTTGGTCACACTAATTATCAATATGAAAGTTAAAGTCACCGACTATTAAGAGTGTGTCATAGTTCATAATTAAAGTTGACATTAAGTCTGACAATTCCTCAAAGAAAGACGGATTAAATTTAGGATGTCTATACACGGAAAATACTAGAACGTGAGAATCTCCATGAATAACAATGACGAGATACTCAAAGGACTTGAATTTACCAAAACTGACATCTTTACACTTTAACTGGCTCGAGTAAATGTTTGCTAAGCTGCCACCCTTCTTTCCCTGATGATCCGCACGAGTAAAATTGTAATCCTGAGGCACAGATTTGATTAGAACAGCCACGCCATCTGAGCTAAGCCATGTTTCACTTAGTGCAATAAAATCAATTTTTCTATCACTAATAAGATCGTTGATAAAAACGTCTTGTTAGTTAAAGCTCTAATAGTGCCATATTTAATGTTTCGGAGGGACAGAGCTGAATTCTATGTGCTTTATTGGTATTTGGAACAGAAACTAAGTTATTTTTGTTTTTTGTTAGCGCCGCTCTGTGTGTATTTTTTATTTAATCTATAATCTGTTTTTATAGTTTTAATACATTGTTCATCTAAAGTAGTAATTGTAATGAAATTATTGGTGTTTATGCCACACTGCCTAGATTTTTTACGTGCATTGAGATTGGTTATTAGAGTATTAATGTTGTGCACTTTTACGGAAGACTTTGTTAAGCAATTATCATGTCCTAGCAAAGCATTAGCATTACGGAAGGGGTTAAGAGTAGAAATAGACAGTCAAGAGAGACGAATTACCTTAGCAATGTTTTCGGAGAGGACCCGGGCGCCGAATCTATTTGGATGCAGGCCATCCCGCTTGAAGAAACGCAGCCTTTCCCAGAAGAGGTCCAAGTTGTTGATGAACCTGATGTCTTGATTCTTGCAGAAGCCTTTCAGCCAGTTGTTTAATCCCAGCAGATGACTGTAGTATTCATTTGATCGTCTAACGAGAGGTAGTGGACCCGAAATGAAGATCTTTGCCGATGGGGTCCTCTCCTTTGTGTCTTTAATTAGTACTCCGAAGTCAGCCTTGAGAATCTCCGACTGTCAGTGCCTCACGTCATTTATGCCGGCGTATAATACAATGGATCCCACTGCCCTGTTCTTGTGCTTCTTGTAGATTGCTGGCGCACGTCTCATCACATCTCGGACACGGTCACCGGGAAAACAAGAAACAAAAGATTTCCTATTAGGGCATGCAATATTGGGATTTTTTACAAACGAATCACCTATCACGATTACATCACCTGGGGTTGAAGGCAAACTGGGGACGCGGAGAGGGTCAAACCGGTTCTGGGTCGAGATGCTCGCCTGTGCCGATGGAGGTGTTCTAGCCTAGTAAATCAAGAAACAGTGTTTGGAGTTTAAAACGGAATGGTTGACCCCGGAATGTTTTGTTAAAATGGACTTACCGCATAGCACTGGACAGCATGTGCTTCTGGGAGAAATTTTTAACTACTTAGAGACGCATGGTGAAATTTGCAAAATGTATTTGAAAGCAGGATCTTTTGACAAATGGATCCCATGGAAAGCAAGGAGTGACTGTAAAGTAGGTTATTTCAGTTTGAACCAGAAATCTCTTATTAATTCAGCCAGAACACTTAATAAGCAAACAAAAGGTTTGTTTAAAGATTATTAGAATCTAAACAAGAGCATGAAGATAGAAAAGAACCTACGTAATGAAAATAAGTAAAACCTAAAAAGTTAAAAGTTTTAATGAATACTGTTTTGCTGGCTGAGAAAATAAATTTTTCTGTGTTGGCAGTCGAGGATATTCATGATTACGTTGCCAGAATACATGAAAATACTATCAACAAAGAGCACAAAATGGCTAAAAACTGGATGCAAAATGAGATATATAATATGAAAAATAATCATGTCTAAAATTAAAACAAAACAAAAAAAAATACAAAATTCATGTTTAGAATGTTCCCAGACCTTAAAATGATAATGAAAATGTAAAAAACAAATGGAAATTGCAATATGTGCTGAATCCATCAAAACAAGCATTCATTTTGCAGATGTCTACACAGTGCATGTCGTCAGGTCTTCTGAATATGATGCACAGAAGAAGTACTGCTTAGACACTACCACTACAAGATGCTTAAGCTCAGGTTGGAAAACAGTTAGAGGGTTTACATAATTACATGGATTCTGTTGACTGTTGACGTTTTCGTGCATGCTTGGCCATCCTCTGTAATAGGCCCTTTCCCCTTGTTAGCTCTTGCTTTTACTTGGCATATCTTGCACTTTACTCCTACCAGCTATTTTTTTGGCATGTTTTCTGCTCCTAATTAGCTCTTCATTTTTGCTGCTAGTCAACTGTCTGCCAACACATTTTGTGCTTTAAACTAGTGGCTTGTTTGTTTAACAGAAAGTACCATATCTATAAACAGTATAAGAATTTTTAACTTCCGTAACTTAAGGTCTTACTATTTAATCAGAGGAGCAGCAATGAAGATGTACTGATATACTTTTTTAAAAAAATATATTTGGCTTTAGAAAAGATTTAGAAAACACATTCACAGAAATTATATATTTAATTTTCTTTATGTGTTGTGCACTTTTAATTTTGAGTACTGCTAAGTTTCCACTTGTTTAGAATTTATTATCTCGCTGTTCTCATTGATTGAATAATTCAGTAATGATGAGCATTGATTACACTTTATAGGTTTTCTGCTGATTTAGTCTTAACTTTGGGGGTTCTACTATGTGTCTTATAATGAAATCTATAACCTGGTCTAATTTGTAAAAAGAGTAGTTGAGTACTGTCTAAGAAAACTGAAAGTTTTTTTCTTAAGAGTTTGCCATGGTGTGTGAATGTTGTGACATTAAATGACACGTTATAAGAGAAAAACACAACTAAACTCTTTGCCCTAGAAATGTCGGTGTCTGCTGCCCCTTTAATAATAATGTAAATAGTTTTGTTTACAACTTTACAAATTGTACTTAAGAAGCTTTGATATTGTGGGATTGTTTTATATGCTTTAACTAGCACAGTATTAATCAAAGGTATTAAAATGTCAATTAGGATAACTAAGCCGTCTAGGTGTAGAAGATAAGATTCTGCAAGCAAGTTAACGTGCAAAGGGAAACAGGTGCAGCAGGTGAAAATCCTGCTTCAGTGGGACTTTGTCTGACTGAACTGTTCTCATCTGCTTGGGACCTGAGACTCCAGGGGATGTGACTATCTCAGTTGAAGAACAAATCTGAACAGGTAGGAGAAGACTTATTCATTTGTTCTTTTGGGGATAGGTGGGTTCGAGGTCCAACTCATTTGAATCAGATGTTCTAAGCTCCCAGACAGCAAAGTCCTTTAGGTTCAAAGCCTAGATAGTCTAGATTGGTAAGATTTATGTTTTCTGTGTAGAATTTGTGGCTGAGTTGACTCTGATGCTGTGTTCTTTGTTGGAACTCGCAGCAGCGATTGAGGTTTACATCACCAGAAGCTTTCAGGCGTTTGTTTCTTCGTTCAAATCAGTAAGTGCCCAAAACATGAGAGGAAGAGGATTAATGGTGAAGTGGGAAATATAGCGAGATCTGAGTATATTATAAAAATACACTGTAATCGAGAATGCACTGTGAAGTTGCACAAGTGAGAAACGGGCATAAGTGAGTGACTGAAAGTTTGTTTGAAAACAATGAAAGGTGTAAAATGCTGTTTTAGTTTAATAAGGTTATATGTTTGAGGAATAATTTTGTGAGCAATTAAATATGTTAAACGAATCCTAAGCATGTTTGACAATGATGAATTGAGTGTTTTAAGTATATCATGAAAATATATTGTGCACACAATATTAGAAATATCTGATATAAATTTCCAGACCTCTGAGTTAATATGAGTTTTGAATATGTGTAATATTTGGTAAAATCAAAACGTCTCAATTTTTGCTTATAAAATGTTTGTGAATATGCAAACCATCTTTCCTTTTAACCCTGATCAAGTTTTAAGGAAAAATGTTCTTTTGATAAAATAAAAGGGAGGAATAAAAATGTTCCTGGTATGTGTGTGTGAGTGTGAGGTTGGATTATAAAAATAATACTGGTGGTGTGTGTGTGTGTGTGTGATGCCTTTGGGAAGTGCAAAGTATGTATTAAAGATGAGTCTTTAGGTAACTTAGTGACACAGTGATTAGCACTGCTGTCTGGCAACAGAAAATGAGAGGCAAAGAGTGTGTAAATGCTTTAAATAGTAAATGCTAGAAAAATAAAATTGGGATGACTTTCAATGCATTAAAGATAGTTTAAGTAACTCTGAACATGTTGTGCCATATGTGAAGGTGATCTCTATGACTGAAGTGTATTTAAAACGTTTAAGTGAGTCTGAGGATATGTTTAGTTGAAGATAATGTGTGAAAACATGTGGTGTTGTTTGAAAGGATGAAGCAATTGATAACATGTGTATAAATTTGTTTTGAATTCAAACTAAAATTAATATAATTAGGTCCACTAAAAAGTATCCAGATTTAATAAAAGTGCCACGTTCCCTTTTCACTTCAAATGGAAGAAAGTTCTTTTAGTAATATTAAAATTAAATTTAAGGTAAAAGGAGACATTCTCTAAAGACAACAACTAATATGGTGATAAGCACTGGCTTCCAGTCCAGCTAGTGTTACATACTGTCACAGGAGGGTGGGGGACAGACCCAGCCAGGACACCTGGAAGGACCGGGAGGTGGCATATACATCCTCCGGGCCACGAGGGGGCAACCGCCATGGATCTTGATGGGACCACGGGAGAGGAGCAAGGAGGCTCAAGCCCATTGGGGAGCGTGGCCACCACCAGGGGCGCGCGCCCCAAGCCTCAGAAAGCCCGGGAAACATTCACTTCAGCCCCACCCAGGAAGATGGAGGAAGATCCTTCCAGGGACGCCCGGGGTGCTTCCGAGTGCAAGAGCAGCACTTCTGCCACACCAGGTGGGAATAAAAGGGGCCGCCTTCCTACAGTCAGGGAGCTAGAGTCGGGAGGGGGAGCAGGACGAAGCTCCCGTGGAGAGAGGAAAGGTGGCCCACGGACACTGAGAGAAAGGGCTGTATTAGGGGTGATTGGTGCTGGAAGCACTGTGAGTGTTTGGAGAACTGTGAATAAACGTGTGCTTTTTATAAAGACGTGGTCTCTGTCTGGTGGTGTTCGGGTGTATCTCACAATACGAACAAAAAGCGTAAACTGTGCTATTCCTACAGAACCAACACTCTGGAAGGGTTGCTAGGAGAATCCCACAAGATATCAACAAAAGTGTGTGCATGAATAACTAGCCTTAATAGAAAGTTATGGGTAAAAGAGATCAATGTTATTAAGCATAATTAAAATTGAATCTTAGTGTGGTAGAAATTTAACATCTTATCTCTCTGTTATAAAAAAAATCTTGGAAGGTTGGAAGGAGACGAGACATGATTTTCTCAGAGAGACAAAGTCTTTGTGCCAAGAGATTTAACCACGCACGGGGCTGGAAGTAAAACAAAGAGTAAATGACAAAGTAGAACATCGTAAAGAATTCAAAAATATTGGCGAAGTACACATGCAGAGCAGGTTAGAGATAATGGAAGTACGAAAATTCGAAAGTCTCAAAAAAAGGATAGTAAAGATCGCATTAGCGCAAACAAATGGAAATTATTACTCAGTGAAATAACGGAACAGCGGAAAAAGATTGAATGTATTGTTTGGATTTAAACTGCAAGTCGGAGACTTTTAGATTGTATAATTAGGGTTAGGGTTATATTTCAGTGTACATTTTGTTTTTCAATTGACCTTTATCTGGTTTCCTGGTGTGCCTGAATGAGTTTCTGAAACTTATTAAGCCTTTATGCTATTTCTTTAAGAATTTGAATGCTACCTTACTCTTAAGTTATTCTTCCACTTTAGTTTAAAGCACTGTAATGTTCAACTGACAAAGGAGCAGAACCTCTAGTCTCAATATGCAATAGCATGATTCACTAACTAACCTGAAGACAAAGTACAAATAGATGTTGAATTATAAGGCATTGATGCATGTGATATATTGATTTCTTTTCCCATCCACTCTTTGTGTTTAAGTAATTAGTATACTTTAAATGTGAAATAGGCTAGAATGTTAATATTTGAATAACTACATAGCTGATTGAAGGTTTACCTTTATTTTCTATAAACTTATGTTCTAATGAAATAAGGTAGAAATGTATGTGTTAATTTAAGTAGTAAAATAATAGTTCAAAGAAAAATAGCTGAGATATATATATAAAGAAACTTTTACTGTAAGATTACGTGTTACAGGATGTTAACAGGATGTTAATGTGTGATTCAAGATAATTTCTACTCATCTAAGTAGCCTTTGGAATAATTAAGGGACTTTATGTATGAAACATTCTATATGAATTAGCCTGTTAGCCTTAGAGACAGTGATATATATATCAAAACCTGTGGTCAAAATATAAAGAAAAAATGTAACAATACTCTGCAATTAAAAAAAGAAAAAGGCAATGTTGAGCCGTACAGTTTTAGCTCATTTTGAGCTCATTTCTAAAATGAATTAGGAATTTACCAGTCCACGCTGTGGATTTCATCCTTAATTCCTACATGCTATGCTGACAGAAAGAGATGTTCTCTGGAGGACACTGGTGTTATTTTGCAATCAATTAAACGGTACAATGAACATAAAGACAGGTATATTTGTCATTTAGAATAATTAACTGAAATTTTATTAATTTCAACAGGAACCTACACAGAACATGGCTGTTTAAGTAACAACTTCCACACCACACTCCCTTCTGTTTCCTTCTGTTTTTGTTTCCCATCACTGGACATACTGTATGTGTTCCCTGTAGGGCAGTTATGACATTTGGTTCTTATCAAGTTGTAATATTAATGGGACTGGTTTCAGAGTTTTCACTGACTAATTCCCTCTCACTCCACATTTCCTCTAAAAAATATATAGCAAATTTGACACATGTGTCAAAAAGGGGAGTGTTGAATTTTAGACGACTTTGATAGTAGCAAAGGGTTATGTGGTAATAGTTTTCAATAATTGTGAGACCAATAGAATGTCATTTTCCTTGGAATATCTTCAGATTGACTTTATTTTATATTGTGAAGGTTTACTTGTTATGATGAAGATGTTTTATTGAGTGAAGATCACAACAACTGTCAAACTAGATATAACTATGGATGATAAGTTTTATTGAAAGATCTATTTTGAACATAATAGATAAAATGAAATGAGTCTTGTACATTGTGCTTACCACCTTCAGAATTCACCTTGACCATTTAGAAATAAAGTGGACAAAATACAAGCAGAGACTGGATAAAAAATGACCATCTAGTTTGCTGCTAGCATTACTGTTGATAAGGGGTATCCTCAATGAAACAGACTTAACACCTCATTAGACATTATTTTGGGATCCATAAGTAGCTTTCCGCAATTGGAGATGAAGTATTGCAATACTGACTAATACAGTGCAAAACCCTCTTAAGTCTTTATACCTGCAGGTAGAAGATGCACATCCTACCACAATGGAGATAACATCACTTGAGTTCGAACCTAGAGATTGGGGCTGTAATAAAGGTCTGCAAAGAAATGTATTATCCAACTCCAAGGGGATTCAATCCTTACTGGAATGGGTATCAAGCTGTGGACCAAGCCATCGACTAACTGACTACTGGACAACATACCCAAGTTCCAATCTAAGGGATCATGGGTCTCTGCTGCTTAAAACTCAATTGTGCTGGTGACTGTTGACACTGAAAGATCATTGTGGGTCCCAAATTGTAGATGGCATCTGTCTTGGGGTATTGGACCCCAAAACCTGACTCTCATATTAAAACACATTACAGAAGGAATTTTGCAACACTCTAATATTTGTTTTTTTGCAGCAACATCTGTCAAAAAGGATTTGAAACATGGAGTTATGGATGATATCAAAAGAAAAGCTAACTATCTCCAAGTACAGCAAGGCAAATTAACTCTTTTCATAAGCAGATAGATAGATAGATAGATAGATAGATAGATAGATAGATAGATAGATAGATAGATAGATAGATAGATAGATAGATAGATAGATACTTTATTAATCCCAAGGGGAAATTCACAATAAAGTGATAGGAGTGATCAATAAATAAAAATAGAAAAATAAAAGTAGAAAAGTACACATACACATACAGTCATACACGGAGCTGCTGAAAAGGCTGCCACTCTCGGCGGCGCCGGATATGGTTAAAGCAACGTGTATTTATTGAATATTTGTAACTATTTTTTTTATTAATGGAAATGATACATGATTATTATGATTTTAACTTGCTTGGTATTTAACCTGTACACAAAAAGTGGAATAATATAATTGAACATGTTAGAAAATGCCATTAACATAACATGGCCAGCAATTAGTGTAAAATAAATGTGTATAGAGTAAATATTTTAGAGTAACCTCATTCTACAAGACGTTAATACTTGTTGTATTAATTTTTTAAATAATAGAATATATTGTATAGGGTTTGACACAAAGAGAAATTTGTTTACTGAGTGGAATGATAGTAAACTTAAGGGATGGTATATAACAAGTGTTTTGGGAATAGGGACACTTTGGACAAAATGTCTAAAGCCATTAGTATAGAGATACAGTATAGTTTAAACTAGCAGTTGTTGGTGGCAATACATGATAAATAAATAATATTTTGGCTTCTTTGGCCAAAGTAATATAGAAATAGCCAAGCTCAATAATAATTGGGCACAACAGTGATGGACTGTATTATGTATGGAGTGGATGAGTGTGCAGTTTGTGAATTTGAAAGCCCAGATACAAACCATAGAACTCAGCTGGTGGCAGAAGATTTTTTAATGTCCATAAGAAGCTTGGATATAACAAGTCAAGTCAAGTTGGGGAGCATGCACCGGTACAGTTTGTTGCTGTACCCACTACACGAAGAAACAACTCGGGATCCCGGTTTGCAACACCCCAGGCAGACACGCGGTCCAATCCCACCCTCTGGAAATGACCCTCTATCTGTCGCAGCCAGGTGTTACATGGATGACCTCTTGGCCTTGTCCAGCCACTCAGGTCCCCAACAATGAGGATCTTACGAGCCGGATCACCCTCGGGAAACGCACCACATGGCCGTAGTTCCATAACTGACGCTCCCTCAAAATGCAGGTAATGTGCCTCATTCGGGACTCCATTAGCAACCGCTCACTGGACACAAAGTCAAAGCAACGGTACCCAATGATTCTCCGAAGAGACACAGTACCAAAGGAGTCCAGTCTTCGTCTCAGGTCACTGGATAGCATCCATGTCTCGAAACCAAATAGCAAGACAGGAAGCACCAGGACTCTAAAGACTTGGACCTTCGTCCTTTTGCATAGATATCGGGAGCACCACACACCCCTTTCCAGCGACCTCATGACCACCCATGCTCTCCCAATCCGTCTACTGACTTCAGAGGAAGAATCACCAGAGAAATGGGTATAATCCTTGTAATTTAAACATGACCATGAAATGGACCAGTGACATGCATTAACAAGAATAGTGATGACATCTTCCGAAGGGAGTATTGACACCTTTTGTCAGCAAGATAACTGCATACTTTAAAATTGGACCACATCTGGATGTGAAATGGGGTGACTTTGTGGATATGAGCATGAGGATGCGAGCATGGTTGTTTGTATAAATTCTGGTCATTGTTGTACATGCCATTGGTGACATAAGCTAGTAACTATTTGAAGTTATTGAACTAAATACTTGTGCTTCCTGCTACCAACAGTAATATTAAATGGTGTGATTGCAAAGAAAAATACAGGACTAGGTCAATTTTAACCAAGCAAATGTTTATCAGATAAGAAGGAAATCAAATAATTACTTTTAGCACAGGAAAAAATTACATTGATCAAACAGTTGTTGGCAATGTTCTATCATTTTACTTAGAAGTTATGGGGCACAGCTCTAAGATTTATAGAATAAAAACTGTAATTAGTACCAATGTAACACACATGATTGATACAATAAGGAACAGACTTAAAGTAGAAAAACCCAGGTGAACTTCAAGACATAGTGGGACAGAGGTTCTGGTTCTCCCTGCTCCCCCATGCGAATATTCTGAATACGAACAAACATATGGGTGAACATTTACAATGCTCAAAAGAGAGGAATGTGGGATTGGTCATATATGCTTTAAGCTGAACAGTATTAATCAATGGCATTAAAAGGTCTATTAGGATAACTAAGCCACCTGGGTATACAAGATAAAACTCTGAAAGTGAGTTATTGTGCAAAGGGAAATGTTCGCAGCAAGTTTGAGCTTGGTGTGGGTTATCATCTAGAACATCTAGAATGTGGCAAGAATATGCTTTAAAAGGAACTTGGTATGGGGGGAAAGATAAGATTCTGGTTACTGGTATGGGGCAAAACCTAGAATACGGTAACTTTAGAGTCCCATATGCCTGGAAATGTAAAGTCATAAAAGGTGTAAGCAATGTATTAACCAACTATTTTATATGTCAAAGTTGTATAATCATAAATCAGCCCTAAAAGATATAAAAATATGTGAATCCTTTGTTCGGGGAGAATCTCTGAGTAGCTTACTGAAAGGAGGCACTGCCTCTTTGCAAAGTGTAATGAAAGATGCATGAATAAGTTTTCTACTGTATGATTTCTGACTCAAAGAGGTCCTAGGGGGACCAATTTCTTCCACAATAGTCCTTCTGTTCAAATTTGGCGTTGTCTCAAACCATTTTTCCAATAAAGGATAATTATTAGGTGTGAGTAGAAAATCTTTGAGGATAGGATACCAGTCTCTCATAGTTTTCAAATTTTTTCATGTTTGATATTCATTGAATTATTTTTTCAAAATATAATAGTACTAAAAATTATTCTTTAGTGTGTACATTTCAAATTTTTGCATATTTAAAATAAAGAACAGTCTTGAAATGTCTGAGGCTGAAATGTAGAAACGAAAGATAAAAGAAAAAAGTTTCTGTTAGTTGAATGTCAGACTCACTCCAGCAAACAAATGTGGAGGACCGAGAGAGATTTATAGTCAAAGATTCACGGCAGATTCAGCAATCAAAGCTCAAAGAAAGCTTTTGTTTGAATGCATGGAAACAAATACACAATATGGCCATACACACAAGAAAAAAAAATGGTGATGGACATCGTCATCGTAATGATAAAAATAAATCCTACAGAAAACAAATAATTAAAATAATGAGTGAAAAATACACTATTAATACATAATATGGTTCACAATGTGTACATCTTGGAATTACAATAAACATTTTGGAAATTTTTATCATAAGAACAATAAAAAAATAACTTCTAAAAAATTGACTTATGTAGATTAGCAAGAAGACAATATGTGTGCCTTTTGTGTTTCCTAGGTGTAATTAATTCGTTTTTCAGGATGATTCCTTCTATTAGTGAAAAGTAAAGCAAAGTGACAATGGATGAACAGGAAAGAGCCAATTAATATGATTTAAGATTATACACTTCAGCAGTACGTTAATGTAAATTAGATACACAGTATGTCTATATATACTATGTATATCTGCATATAAAGCTACATGTTCTGGATTGACTCACTGACAGGCTGACAAGTAATTGTTGACTAGATGCAGACAACTTAAGAAAAAATGGTTTTCACTTTAATCGGGACTTAATTATAGAAACATTTGATGATATTTTACATTTAATAGCTACAAATAGCCATCTTATTTCACCTAGTAGAATAGTGCAGCTACAGGTCGTAACATGTCTACTGCAAGGCATTGTTTTTAGAATCTTATGCGCATTTACTGTATACTTCATATACAAATTGCAATCATTCCTTGTTATTTGTGGTTTCACTTATTCAAGGACTACCCTGAAAAAAATAATTCCCCCAATGCTATCCTTTTCAGCAATCTGTTTAAACAGTGGTACTCTGCATTTTACAGATTTGTGGAGTAAGCCTGCAGTTAAAAGGCCAGAAAGGTGATGGAGAAAGTGTCATTTGTGAATATGATAAGAGCTGGGCATTCCTTTGTCTTAGGCAGTAGATATTACATTTGTAATAAAGAAAAAAACTTTTGCTAAAGTTTTCTTGGTAGTACATCAAACACCTCAAATGCTCTAATGAAAATGGAGAGAGTCCTAAAGAGTTAAATGAAAGATTTAGAAAACCAATCAGTCACAAAATAATATGAATTAAAGGGCACACATACTTACACAGAGCTGAATTGGTATTGCCAATTCACCTACATTCAATTCTTTGGCATCTGAAGAAAACTGGAAGGCCCTGAGAAAATCAATGCAGACATAAGGAGAACATGGAAACTCCACAGAGTTACCCAGTCTGCGATTTGAAATCACGATGTCTATAGTAGTAAACACAAAGCTATTCACATGGCTGAGTCTAGATTACAATTGAGATGCTTGATTTTTTTTTTTTGTAGTATGCCTATGTTTTTTATTATTTAGTAATCCTTCTAATAGATATGCCTGTAACTTTTCATTATGTATGCCTTTAATTAAGTGTGCTTATTAGGGCTTTCAATGATCGTGGGAATCATGTCCGCTATTTAAAAATCTCATATGGTTTAATAAAATGAGAAAATCTTGCTTGTCTTTTAAGGCAGAAATGGCTTTTGTTATTGCTATTGTTAATCCCGTCATAGAACAAGTGAAAATATGAAAATACCTGATTTGTTCAAGTTTTCAGAGCGCAGTGATGTGACCAAAAAGCTGACAGTTGTGATTGTTTTTAATTGTAATGTCTTGCATTTGAATGAGTTGAAATGAGGGCAAGGCAGTAATCGTTTTCTAACACAGTGTTAGACACTGCTACAACAGGGAAAAGTATGCAATGAATTTTTCATCTGTTTTGTAATGAATATAGCTGTATTTTTTTTTTTTATTTATTTGTCTGGTGCAAGGTAGGAACCAGCCTTCAGATGGAGCACCGTGCTCCCACACATCCACACTTACTCACTTAGAGTGACTAGATAATCTAACCTTTGTATCTTTAGCATATGGAAGAAAAAACAGGGTTATCAGGCAGTACCAACAACAGTTGTGGCAAGTGAAAAAAAAACAAAGTTACTCTCTCTGTACCTGTGCCTAAGCATCAATGGTGAGAAGATAAGCTGCTCCATATGTTCATTCCAAAATAAAATTTACTCTAGGTAGTCTATCAACATGTCCATATTGACCAACAGTTCATGTGGATCAGCTCGTAACACTTTGAAGGCAATCCTTTCAAATGATATGAAATTTAATGTATTAACAGTGCAGTTAGCAGGGCTGCAGATAAACGTGCACTACATTACTGAAAATAAATCTGCAAACACTAAATTTATACCGTTTGTTGTTTTTTTGCAGCCAAAGTAGTGGTCACCAGCTTAATGACTAAAAAATGTGGTAAACGTTGTAAAGGCAAATACAACACATTTCTCAGTGATACAGTAGTACAGATTCAGTTACAAGTAATACCTGCAGTTAAAATAAGTCAGTTACGATGGCTAATTCCAGATTAGTACACAGAAATACACAATACCAGAGACTGATCACTTACTGTATGTGAAGCACCTTAAATACAACAGAACAAATGCTGTCTCATCAGAGTTCTAAAATAATGGATCATCTCCAATCTGATTTTACAAAACAGACCTATAGTTATGATGGATATGAAAAGAAGGGAGATGTTTGAAAAATGTAAACATTGGAAATTTGTGATATTGAAATTTTAATTTAAAATTTTGTCACCGATTCTGTTCATAACTGTTATGGATAGAATTTCTAGGCGCAGCCATGGCGTTGAGGGGGTCTGGTTTGGTGGACTCAGGATTGGGTAACTGCTTTTTGCAGATGATGTTGTCCTGTTTGCTTCATCAGGCCGTGATCTTCAACTCTCTCTGGGTCGGTTCGCAGCCGAGTGTGAAGTGGCTGGGATGGGAATCAGCACCTCCAAATCCGAGACCATGGTCCTCAGCCGGAAAAGGGTGGAGCGCCCTCTCAGGGTTGGTAGTGAGATCCTGCCCCAAGTGGAGGAGTTCAAGTATCTCAGGGTCTTGTTCACGAGTGAGGGAAGAATGGAGCGTGAGATTGACAGGCGGATCGGTGCGGCATCCGCAGTAATGCGGGCTCTGCATCGGTCTGTTGTGGCGAAAAAGACCAATTTACCAGTCGATCTACGTTCCTACCCTCACCTATGGTCATGAGCTATGGGTAGTGACCGAAAGAACGAGATCGCGAATACAAGCGGCTGAAATGAGTTTCCTTCGCAGGGTGTCTGGGCTCTCCCTTAAAGACAGGGTGAGAAGCTCAGTCATCAGGGATGGGCTCAGAGTAGAGCCGCTGCTCCTCCACATCGAGAGGAGTCAGATGAGGTGGCTCGGGCATCTGATCAGGATGCCTCCTGGACGCCTCCCTGGTGAGGTGTTCCGGGCATGTCTAACCGGGAGGAGGCCCCGGGGAAGACCCAGGACACGCTGGAGGGACTATGTCTCTCGGCTGGCCTGGGAACGCCTTGGGATTCTCCCGGAAGAGCTAGAAGAAGTGGCCGGGCAGAGGGAAGTCTGGGCATCTCTGCTCTGATCCAACCTTGGAAAAGCGGAAGAGGATGGATGGATGGATGGATGGATGGATGAAATTTTAATTAATTTGAATTATCCATTACATACTGCTTTTCAGTAAGTGTTATTAACAAGCCAATATATTCTCAATATAATGATGCAAATGTAATTTTCAAACATCACAACGCTGACAAAGTAATTTTCTAAAAAAAAATTGTTTACAAAAACACCTGTAAAGAATTTGGATAATTGGAAATATTTTGAATTATCTTGTGTTCAACGTTTTAGTACTGACTTTAAGCAGTATGTTTTTTTACTTACTGAATGAAAGTGAAAAAGTGAATACGTTTAGGACATGCATGTGGTAAGAGAAGTCATTTTATTTTTTAATCCCCCAAGCTTATAAAATCCCCCTCTTTGATAGTTACATTGTAAAGAAATCTCTCTAGCATAAATTCAGGCCCTGCCTGTGACATTTTTATTAAGTAAGGCTATATTGAGTAGAATAAAAGCTTTTACTTTATTTTATATTATATTACTTTATATTAAGTAAGATGTTTAAGCATGCCTATAGACATGAAGGGCAATGCTAACCACTATGCTACAGTGTATATTACATGTAATATGCTGACCTTTTATCTTGGGGCTTGAGAGGATAGCATCAGATTTTCATAGATTTCATGTTTTGTCTTGGAGCCTAATCCCCATGAATAGCTGGGGAGAACTATATATGCAAAGAATAATTATCAGCACTACATAAGTCCTATCATAAATCAAATATTAATTGTTTATTCCTCCCCTATAAACAGCTAACATTGTTTGAAAATATTTAATATAAGTTTTAGGAATTATATATTTCCAACAATATTTTATTAAAATGACATTCTAAATAAAACTGTTCCTATAAATATCTTCTTGGATTAAAACAAAATTGAAGTATATGTTTTTAAGAATTAGCTGTCAGGAGCTGTTGCACTTTTTGAACACATTATAGACCAAAAGACATTGGCACATATATAAATTTGATGTCATCTTTTATTTTTTTACACTGCAGAAAAGACAGCAAAACAATTACAAATTATGTATCAGTCTACATAAACATGTAACTAGTCCATATCGGAATAAAAGGACAGAATATCTGTTTACACTAATGCTCCCAGTGTTCTCCTTTCAGTTAGCGCTGTTTCCCTCTTCATAGTAAATCTGATGTACATTGGCTCTGAAAATGGTGTATTCACCTTAAAGACATTTTGGTTTATACTGGCCAAAAACTGCTAGGTTTAGGAGCAACCCTTTTGAGGTCACATGTGCACCATGCTTATTACAAAACTAAGAGAACTGACTGTAATTCTTGAATTCTTTGCTGGTGCACACAGGCTAGACTTGACGCACCTAAAATTTTACAATTACAAATAGCACCTTTAACAGCAAACCAAATTTATTTAGCATCATTAATGGAGTGGAAATTGATTGCTATGAAGTCCTCCAACATAAACAAGAGGAGACAGATATGTTCTGGGGTGTCTTGTCTTCGTAGATTTCCATATTACTCTACTTTCCCCTTTTGTATTATTAATGTGTAGCCTTTGTCAGAATGCCTCAGATCTCACAGACTTGTAGTCTGTAACTTCTACTCACCTTCCCTTCTACATTTATAACCTCAGGCAATTAGGTGTAATAAAAGACAAACAGGAGTTAAGTTACACTATAAATAATGCATTATTGATAATATTCATAAATAATAACAATAACCAAAGTACATTTGAATATTGGCAACCATACAACTTGGTAAATGCTGATGTGTAGTTTCAGATGGCACACAGACTTGTTAATTACTTAAAATGCCTCTAGTTAAGTCATCATTTTTAGACAATTTTCTTCAGAACAGGCCACCTACCTGTCTCAATATGGCTGCCTAGTTGTGCTTTTCAGCATGGTCTTTTTTTAGTTCATGGTGCGTGAGATGCTCCTTCATGATGACGGTGTAAGAGAGAGAGGGAGGAGTAAGGCAAGCAAATTTATAGATTCTCTGTCCAAACCCTGCAGCCAATAGGGTTTTGTGGTATTTAATGGCTTCTTATTTAACACCAAACACGCAACTTTAGACCAATAGAATTCTGGTGCGACACAATGGTTTCACACCTGCCCCCAAAACCATTTGTTAAGGTTAAGCTTGCCAGCTAGGTAGTCTGCCTCCATACGGGGATTGATTAAGAGAGTCCTGCAGAAAATCACTTCCTTCGACCCTGTCTTAAAATTACAAAGACTCAGTCCTAAAGACTGGGGGGCAGGAGGGTTCCTAACCATCAAACCATTGCTGTTTTTATCAGTAATGTAACACTAATACTACATTGCTTTGTCTAAGTGACAAATAAAGACATACAAAATATTTACCAACTTATATAAAAAATTTCACACCACAACATCGGGTATGAGTGTATTAAATCTCTATTACACAGGGAGAAGGAGCAAGTAAACTGGGATTAGAAAACAACAGCAACAGAGGAAGCCATCAACTGTGAGATAAAAATATAATCTATCCAAGTGTAAGAAAGATACCAGGGAGAAAAGAAGGAGAAATAATTAGTGGTGAGGTTGAGCAGCCAAAAAGATTCAAACAGTTGGGTACTAAATGTGTACAATAAGTGTGATGAATGAGAGATTTGCAGACAGAGAGAAATTGGGCGTTTATCACTTTGTTAATGCCCCAAATAATCTTGCAGTCTTTGCATTATAATATTTGATTGGATGTATATGGGAGAAAGGAGCACTGATAGAGGATTGGGCAATAAACAGAGTATAATGCCATTCCTCTCCTTTTTTCCCAGTATTGCAGAGCAGATTTGGCAGATCCCAGTTTTATAATTTTAAGATATAAATTATAACGAGTCAGGATTATTGTATTGATGTGGTAGCAAAAATGGAAGTTGGAGTGAACAGGTCTTGAAATAAAATGAAAACTTGACAAGGACTTCACTGGTCAGTCTCAGGAACAGGTCTGGTCCCAAACTCAAAAGACAATCATGAAGGCCTTCACAGGCCTAAGATGGGGCTTGAGCTAAACAAATTGAAACTAATTTTAAATGTCTGTAACTATGATGAGCCATTTCCCTTAAAAATATGGGAACAGGGACCAATGTTCCCTCTAAGCTGAGCGCGTGAGCGATCGCTCACATGAATTCAGAGCGTCGCTCATACTTCCCGCACGATCGCTCATTCCGACGGCGTCGCTCGTACTTATCGCACGATTGCTCACTCCGACCGTCGGAGTTGGTGCTCATAAATTTTTGGCTTAAACAAAATGTCTCTCATAAACAATGTTTTTTGCTCACTATATGCTACTCCTTAGAGGGAACATTGACAGGGACATATCTGTCCAGTAACAGGACCAATAACCAGGAAAACGATAATCAGAGGCTGATCACAGAAGTGCATGTGCAATAATACAAATTTTCTTTGCAAAAAAAAAGACAAAAATATTTTTTTAAAAAAACAGTTCAATGCACTCATAACTTTATTAATTAATGAACAATGATTTTAAAAGTGTCTTAAAAATTCAGAATAAACAAAAGAAGCAAAATCATAAAATCTTCCATTACAAATATAAACTGTTACTGCACATTTATTTTATCAATATTCCAGTGAAACACAGAATGATTTTGAACTGGGCTTTAATAATCATTTCAGAGCCTCACAAATATGGATTTAGAACCCCCTTTTCTTTTAACATTAAAATACCATACTGCGTCCGCACTGCATCTTGTGCTGTACCTGTGACCATTTTAACATGTCACAAACTTACACTGCTGGCCCACAGCACTAAGAAGTTGTCACAGTTATACCACTTCACCAGCCACATACTCTCTTGAAGATTAACGCTGGTAAGTGATCCTAATATATGCCCTTATCTACTCAGAACACTAACCTGAAAAGAGAAAGTAAAATTATTGAAAGTGAGGCATTTCCTCCTACTAATACATGAAAAGTGTCTTCTCAAACCATAGGTTTATGGTTATCCTCTCCCTGGAAGATAAAGACCCTTTGTAAATAATTTATTTATATTCAACAAAAGGAAAATGAAATGGCATATACATAAACAGAAATACATAGTAAATAAATACTAAATAATAAATATAACAGTATTAACAAAAATTACATAATACCAAAAGACACATGAAAAATAATAATTCAAAAACAGAACAAATGATAATAAAAAGGGAAGTATAATTAAACCAAGGAACAAACCGTTGGTGAAATATAAGAAATAACACAAATCAATTTTTATTTGTCACATGCAGTTATACACACAGTGCACTGTGTATTGAAATGCACTAAGCACTTGCTCCTAGATTGGAAGAGAATGTAAAAGACTGTAAGAAAGTAAAAGACAATAAATACTAAAAACAAAAAGTCAATTGAATATTCTAATCTGCCATCAGCAATGAGACCCGTGCCACATGACGACAGTCTTCCAATTCCAAAACCACCAGGGGATTGGACCTTAGACAAACCAGATGAGGAAACTGCAATGCAGGGTGCTGACAGTGACATTGACCCGGATTTTGAACCGTGCTCATCAGGCGATCCACATCTAATAACACAGTGGGCAGAAATTTGGGTCTGTCAAAAGCAAAAGCCGAGCTGCTGGGTTCGAGACTGCAAGAATGGTGTTTACTGTCACCAGGTACGAAAAGTTCTGTGTTTCGAGGCTGACATCATGATATAACCAAATTTTTTGCACAAGTCGACAATCTCTGTTTCTGTTATTACATTGAAGGATTGTTCTCGGACTTGGGTTTGATCACAACACGGAAGAGTGGTGTCTCTTCATTGATTTGTCAATGTTAAGCCTGAAAGCTGTTCTTCTACACAATGTCAATGTTTATCCTTCAGTACCTGTTGGCTATGCAGCACACATGAAAGAAACGTATGAGAATATGGAACTATTGCTGAAGCACGTCCAGTATAGCAGGTACAACTGGAATATCTGTGGAGATCTTAAAGTCGTTGCTCTATTACTAGGACTGCAGCTCGGCTATACGAAGTACTGTTGTTTCATCTGTGAATGGGACAGCCGTGCCAAAGAGTCGCACTATTCTCGACAGAACTGGCCAATCCTTAAAAAGTTAGTTCCAGGACAGAAAAATGTGGCACATGAATCGCTTGTCGACCCGGAAAAGATATTTTTGCCTCCTTTTCACATAAATCTGGGACTCATGAAGAATTTTGTGAAAGTACTAAACAAAGAATGCGAAGGTTTTCATTATTTAAGATGGATGTTCCCAAGAATAACTGACACCAAGATCACAGAGGGCATTTTTGTTGGCCTCCAGATCAGACATGTTATGAGTGTCAAGCAGTTTAAAGATTTGTTAGTTGGGCCGTAACAAATTGTCTGGAAAGCCTTCAAAGACGTTGTTGACAATTTTCTGGGCAATTACAGAGCCCCAAACTACATTCAGCTGGTAGACAAACTTCTTAAACCATACAAGACAATGAAGTGCAACATGTCACTCATGATTCATTTCCTCCACTCACACTTGGACTTCTTCTCCGCAAATCTCGGTGCTGTCAGTGATGAACACAGTGAAAGGTTTCACCAGGACATTGCTACGATGGAGAAACGATACCAGGGCAACTGGAATCCGTCAACGCTTGCTGACTACTGTTGGACACTGCAGCCTGATGCACCAGACATTGAATACAAAAGAAAATCAGGAGCAAAACACTTTTAATTCTGTTGAATTTAATAGCTTATGCGAAACATAAATGTGACTAAATACGTTATTGTCAGTAAACATATAAATGTCTATTTCTCAGAGTTCCTATGTGAGGGAGTAAAAACAAAACTATATTTGTGCATAACCAGTAGGTACCTGTCACAATCAGCAATAACTTTTCAGGAAGCAAGACTTTTCAAAAAAAATTGTTGTGCAGTTTAATTGGAGCTGAGCATTTTTCCAGTTCACCCCAGAACAACCGCCATGTCACTAGCCATCCTTATACTTACCTACTGTTCATATACATATAATATTTCCTATTTGTATTATGTATTCACTGACATGAAAGTTCAAGCTGTCTTGATATGGATTAATTGGCCTGCTGCAAAGAAGTCTCAAACAAGAGGAAACTAAAAAAGTGGTGCAGTGAAAGTTTCTTTTTTATACAGAAACTTATATGACAGGCCAAAAACATAGTATGTATCTATTAGCAAGATGTACCTCCACAGAATTAGTAGCAAATCAGTAGACAATCTTCTTACAGAGAGCAGGTATTATTTGTTATTTCAATATCCTTCTCTTCAGCCCCTGAGCTATTCTCCACTATTCTGCACTTTTATAGTCCAGTTATTACATTTTCAATCTGCTCCACTGCCCACCTGAACTTACCATCTCATACTGTATGTTTTCAATGCTTGCCCTATTGTCAAACATAACACTTGCTGAGCTCTTGTAGACCTGACTGCAGAGGAGCAGTGGAGTGGGAGAAGCCATAATATGTGTCCGTGCTATGATTATAGTCAGTGACCTCATATGCATTCTCTGCATCTGACCCCTCTCATTATAGACGTCTCTCCTAACAAGTTTAATCTTCCATACCCTCCTCTGTGGTAGTTTGACCTCCACCACATGTTCAGAGTCCTTTGTACAAAGTTTTTTTTTTTCTTGTTTGCCCGCTATATAAATTTGTCTATGTCTTCTTTGATGACATTGTGAAAGTTTTTTCAATTCTTTTCAAATGAAGCCACAACCATTCTACAGTATGTGTACACAAAATGTCCAAACCTTATTTGTGGGGGGACTTACACAAAGGTGATGTGTGATCAAATGTCCTAAGGTAGATTTGCGCAGTCACTATTCTCAAACCTCAGCAGAGCCTCAGTAGTTACCCTCACAGTTGCCTATCCTAGTGTGCTTGATGGAGTAAGAAGAACATTAACATAGAGACCCTTGACATGGTGTCCAAACATTTCAAATACTTTCTTTAAGGCATCAAGCTCAGCTCAGCTCACCTCTGCATCTTTCCATTTGGAGAAAAGTGTTAGTGTGTTTTTCTAGAGTTTGCAGGAAGGAATACTGAAATGTCTTTGGGGAGCAGAGATTGACTTGCAATAATTATTTAGGTAGTGTCAGACAGCACCTGACTGAGGACATGGGATCAGCACTATACACGGATTTGATTTTGGGACACTTAAGTTATCAAAGTAGAAAATAATTATACTGGCTTTGAATATTAGATGCATCATCTGTGGTTTGTCAAATGCACTAACTTGTGTCTAATTTGAACTTTGCAAGTACTTCACTTAACACTTTCAGAAAATACTGTAACAAATACTGAACATCACTTGAGATGGCTTCGTGAACAAGTCACTGAACTGTATTGATGACCATATTGTCAGTTGTTTTAAAAAACAATGTGACGAAAGAATCTCTGCACTTTTTTCCAGAGACTTAATACATGTCTTGCTTTTCTTAGCACAGACACTTGAATTCTCTTTTAGACAGACAACAAACCAAAAGGAAGAGAGTAACACCTAATAATGATAATAATAATAGTAATAATAATAATAATAATAATAATAATAATAATAAACCAAGGTTGCCTGGGATGGATTGCCAAAACAATGACATTTGCTGTGAAGTTGAATGTTCTGGTTATTTGCACACAAATCCCCGCGAATTTCACACAGCCTTCCAATTTGCCAAAGATGTGCATAATAGTTTAACTGGTTAGGAATTATTCTAATATGACAAGTGCAGTACTGTACACAAGTATGCCCTAGGAGGTTAGCTCCTGCCTTCAGACCAGTACTACCATGATATTCATTAATTCCTCACAACCTTGCAATAAATGTAAACAGTTAAAAATTTGGGATGGATGGATCAATGGTTGAAGGTTGGCTGTACAAATTCTCTTAAGCATGCTTATGGTTAGAAATTTTGAACATAAAAACACCAGGCAGCAAAATACAACAGGTGTCTATATTAAACTGTAATTGGTTTTAAACCAATTTGCTTTAAATAGTATATAATTGGCATTATAATTAATGTGACTGTATTTTTATATCAATTGTTTAAGACAATAAGAAAAACATACTGTATAATTAGAATGTTACTGTTATTTAGAGTTTTCGTCTGCCTTGAGTTTTATACATACACACATATATACAGTGGATTCAGAAAGTATTCACACAGCTTTACTTTCATCACACTTTATTGAGTTGTAGATTTAATTTTAAATGGATAAATTTATCATTGTCACCATTAATCTACCCTCAATACCCTAAAATGAAAAAGTGAAAACATGTTTTAGAAAGGTTTACAAATTTATTATAAATCAAAAATTGAAATCTGTTATTCATTTAAACATTCAGACCTTTAGGTAAGTACTTTGCAGAAACCCCTTTGCCAGCTATTGCAGCTTTGAGTTTTCTTGGTCAGGTCTCTACATGCTTTGCACACTTTGGGCAGTTTATGCAATTCTTTCTGGAAGAATCTGTAAAGTTCCTTCACGCGATGCATACTGCAGCAGACGCTCCTGCTAAGTAAGCGTTTTACTGTTTATACTTGCGCTCATACTTTACATAAATCTGTGTTGTGAATTGCCTGGAACACCCATTAAATTCCGATGACACCTTACCGCAATATCTCTGAAAAGCTTGTTTAATGATTAATTCCTTCAATCCAGGGATGTGTCCATTCCAGCTAGCATTGGGCACAAGGCAGAAACAATCCCTGGACGAGGCATCAGCTCATCACAAGGTGAATACAAGCACTCACATAAACAGGCGTCATTTTAGTGTCACCAAATCTGCATATCTTTGGAAGGAAACTGGAGCACACTGTGGAAACCCAGCAAGAAAACATGTAAACTCCAGGCAGGGAATATCAGCGACATGACTTCCTGCAAGACAGTAGCGCTACCGCTCCACCACTATGTCACCCCCATGTGTGTAATTATTAACAGTGTTCATTATTTAAATGAAATTAACGATTTATCTGTAAAATGTAACAACATACTTTAATGCATTTCATCATGAAAGTGATATTAAGTATAAATCTAAGGATTCTAAATGTGCAGAGACTTGGAATATCATACATTTAATGTGTTCAGTGTGGTGATCTATTGCCATTTCCCGCTGCTGTCAGGTCAGGAGGAAGCCCCTTAAAAAAAAAGACAGCACAAAAGATGTTATGTGAGACTTTTAAAATGTATCGTGCCATTACGATCGGGAATATGCGACGCTTGAATATAAAAGCACCACGAATGCATCTGTATGTCGGCATTTTGCTTCACCACATCGAACCATACATCAAACATCGAAGCATGCACATCGAACCTACTAGGATCCACATAGCGGCTTTCTGTCACATGCAGATAGTAAACAGAGACTTTGACGTCACGTTCCGACTTTTATCACACTGCGCCCCTCCACTTTTTGCTGGTACTGCAACTCGCGCACGCATAATTCCTGAGGACCTGCTCAGAGGATGTGTCAAATGAATGCTGGGAACGCGTGGCAGCCATGATGCATACGTATGCGTTCTGAGCATGAAGTATAAACAAGCCCTTAGTTTAGATGGAAAGTGACTGTAAACTGGCATCTTCAGATTTCCTGGCCTCTGTTTTTGGTTTCAATCTGGGATTTGTCTGGAACACTCAAGAACAGTTAGAGATTTGTCCTGAAGCCACTCCAGCATCTATGCTTTGGGTCATTGTTGTGCAGAAAGGTAAACAGTCACCCCAGTCTGAGGTTTTCTCACCTGATCTCGTCTTCTTCAAGAATCTCTCTGTGTTTGACTGCATTCTTCTTTCCCTCAGTTCTAACCAGTCTCCCTTTCCCTGTCACTGAGAAGCACTCCCTTAGCATGATGCTACCACCACCATGCTTCAGTGTAGGGATGATATTAGGCAGGTGATGAGCAGTGCCTACTCTTTGCCAGACATAGAGATTGGACTTCTTCCCAAAGAGTTCATTTTTTTTAGACCAGACCAGAGAATATTTTTTTCTTAATGCTCTCAGAGTCCTTAAAATGCCATCATATTCCTTTTACTCAAGAGTGGCTTCTACTTAGCTACTTTGCCATAAACACCTGATTGATGGAGTGCTGCTGAGTTGATTGTCTTTCAAACTTGTTTTCCCATCCCAGCAGAGGTCTTCTGAAGCTCTGTTAGAGTGACCAGTAGGTTCCTGGTCACCTCCCTGACAATTGCCCTTCTTGCTTTGTTACTCATTTTGGCTGGACAACCATGTCCAGCAAAAGTCGTGGCAATGCAAACCACTTCCTTTCTACAATTATTGAGGCAACTCCTGGGGACACTTAAAGCTTTACAAATTGATTTATACCCTTGCCCTTTTTTTTAAGTGGAGGTCTACAGAAAGGACTTCATCCCTTGTTTTTAGACCTGACAAGCAGTGTGAATTGTGGGACCTTATATACACAGGAGTGTGTCTTTATGTCCAATCAGTTTCATTTGCCATATGTGGACTCCAGTCAAGGTCTAGACACACCTCAAAGAGAATAAAAGCAAACAGGATGCACCTGACCACAGTCTGGAGTGCCATAGCAAATGGTCTGAGTACTGGTATACATGAAAATTTTCAGTTTTTGATTTTTAACAAATTTTCTGTAAAGATGTCTTTATTTTGTTGTTAGGGATTATTGAGTGTAAATAGATGGGCAAATTTATCAACAACACAATTTAAAGTATGTAGAAATTGAAGGTGTTCAAATACTTTCTGAATCCACTGTACCTCTTTGAGTGAATGTAAGAGGCAGCTGTAGATAGCGCTTTAAGAGGCAGCACTTTAGTATAGCTTTAGCACAATTCTGTTCCTCTTTAATGACTTTTAAAGAGTTTGAGATTCTACTGAAAAGATATACAGAAATGAATATACCAAAGTAGATGTACTCTGTAAGTGGTATAAGTAGTAATTAGTAACATATAGTAATAACCATAATGTGACATTATTCAGTATTAAATAAACAATAAAAGACTTGGGTTAATAATGAAGAACAGTGGAAATTCAACCTAATAAAAGCTCTGTTTGTGCTCTTAGGAAATCTGAAGTTTCTTGTGTGAGCCTCCTACACACAGTTATTCTTTCACCTCTTCTCTTTGTCTCAGTTACGGCACTGAGCTAGTCCTTCTGCTTCTTGCTGTCAATTTGCTTAAACTATTTTAATTATTTAAACCAGACCATTTAAGTCTGTTGCCAGGGAAGATGATCACTTGTGGATCCATGGCTTGCCTCCAAAGTCCAGTGGGCTACAGAATACCTAAGAATTAATTAATGCTCTCCGTTTGTTCACATTTTGTTCCCTGTTATTATTTACTCAGTATATACTCATTCTGATTTCAAACACTACTTTGTAATATACATTTCTTAGTGATAATCCTTTATGGTTCTTGAAGTGCAAAAGCTCTTTTTCTAATTTGGATCATTACTTGTTTATTTGCACTTATTCATATTTTTGAATAATGTCAGAATATGTCCAAGAAAAAAAGTAAATTAATTTACTCAGCAGAGACCGTCCTTTGTATACATAAAACCACTTAAAACCTGTCTGGGGAGTCTAAAGAGTTATTGAATGAATGACCTTTCTTATTTTCTATTGTCCTTGTGTGTGATTTATATTGCAATGTTGCATTTATGATGTGTAATTTAACATATTTTATTACCCTTACCTTCACTGCCAATCAGAGTAAGTGAAAATGTATCCCCACATGGTTACCACTGGATACAGTTACATTTTGTTGGAAATGTATCTTAATCAAGCTAAGTCAGTGCCTTTTGTTCTTTTTTTAAACACCTTAACATTATTACATCTTTGCAGTGAAGACAGGAACATTCAATCAAATGTTGCAATATTAAGTCACCCAGTTAATTCAAATCCAAATGTTTGCAAGTGAGGTAGAATATAAAAGAATATATAACAAAAAAAATGCCTCCCAATCTCATAAATAATGAAATAAATAATATAGCCTGCTGTTTCCTAATTTAGATGCTTTAATTAAAGTGATTTTGGCTTAAGGGGAAAATGTTAATAAATATGGATGTCCATCTGTGACTTTCAGGTATATCACAGCAAGAACCAGTTCCTGTCTAACTAATCATGCAGCAGTCACCCTTTACACCTGCGGAAACAAAGTTTAATTGGCTGTAACCATTTAACAAGGTGTTACGCTATTTAAAAATCAATAGAAATGTGCTATCTAATTTATAGTATTTCTTTTGTGTTTTAATCCTTGTGCATTTTTTGTTGTTTCCTTAAAGAGTGACTGCTGCCTGATAATTTTGTATTTTCTCCTCTCTCTTTCACTCAGAATGTATTTACTGCACCATGCCTTACACTATTATTTATGCAGCAACAACGTTTCATGTTTGAATATATCATAGATCCTTTTTTTCCATTTGAATTCAAAGTTACTGATTGTTATAGGAAATAAAAAGAAAAACATAATTAAGACAAAGTAAACAGACAAACAGTTGTGTACAAGTACAAATGTGCTTTGCTAGCATAAGATTGAGTTGCTTCTTTTTATTTTCTTTTACTTAGTTATAGCTTTATTTATTGTATCTTAGAAAACAGGGATTGCCCTTCTTGGAATTGTTAAGTGGGCTTCTTGTTATGTGAGAAATTGACAGTTTTGGCTTTACTGAGAAACAACAAATCAAAAACAAAGAAGATTAGTTTCATCGTGTGTGTGTGTGTGTGTGTGTTTGTGTGTTTGTGTGTGGCGGTGGGGGAGTTAATGAAATTTACAAATCCACAATACTTATTAATAATTTTTAGTGGCTTTATATTATCTTGAAAATGACAGTGTGGAACAGTGCTTAAGGCACTAGACTGTAAAACTCAAAAGCAGCGACTCAATATGTGGCCCTGAGAAAGTCACTTAACTTAACTATGCACTAATTGTAAAAAAAAACAAAAAAAAAAGATGTAAAAAAGTATAATGAAGTTTTTATTGGATGATGGTGTCAGCCAAATTTACTACTAATAATAATTAGATTCTTCTGCACATTCTGTATTATTAACTCATAACTCATGACCATGATGCCTTAATCAGTCCCTCCAGGAAGTTGTGATGTCGCGATCTTTACTATTAATGGAAATTCAACCAATCCCGACTTTACTTCCTTAGAAGGCTGGTGTCCTTCAACATCTGCAATAAGATGCTGTAGATGTCCTATCAGATGGTTGTGGCAAGCGCTCTCTTCCACGCGGTGGTGTGCTGGGGAGGCAGCATAAAGAAGAGGGACGCCTCACGCCTGGACAAACTGGTGAGGAAGTCAGATTGTAGGCATGGAGCCGGACAGTCTGATATCTGTAGCGGAGCATCGGATGCTGAGTAGGTTCCTGTCAATCATGGAGAATCCACTGCATCCACTGAACAGTTTCATCTCTAGACAGAGGAGCAGCTTCAGCGACAGACTGCTGTCACTGTCCTGCTCCACTGACAGACTGAAGAGATTGTTCCTCCCCCACACTATGCGACTCTTCAATTCCACCCGAGGTGTAAACGTTAACATTATACAATGTTATTGACTGTTATACCTGCCTCGCACTCTCCACCTTGCACTTTTTAACTTGCACTCTAAGAATTAAGAGTTTCATGCAAATTATCAAAATGTGGTTCCCTTAAAATTGACTAATCAGGATAGTGCACCTTCTTACATGGAGTGCCAAACCCTATGAATGTCATGGGCAGACCTTTGTTCCGTTATTCATATGCCTTTTTATCTTTTGTTATGGTCACCAAACCAGAAGATGAATCTTGGTTCACTGGTGCTTCTGGGGCCTCATGCATAATGCCGTGCATAGAATTCACACTATAACATGGTGTACGGACAAAAGCGGAAATGTTCATACGCACAAAAGAATTCAGATGCATAAATCTGTGCATTCGCCAACTTCCACGTTCTTCCACTACATAAATCCCGGTCAGTGTGAAAAGTAACGCACGTGCACGCGCCTGCTGTCCTGCCCCAAATCCTCCCAGAATTACACCTCTTTGAATATGCAAATCAATATAAATAGCCCTTAAGCTCAGCCTTCTGTGAAAAGAGAATGGCAAAAGCACGGGGAAAAACAGAAGAATTTCAGCGAATACCAAGTGGAGGCAAGGAAAAACGTACTATTTGTTGGTTTAAACAGTGAAATAATCAACAAAAGGAAGTTGATCGAGTGACAGAGTGTCTGAGAAACTCGAAAGTTCAAGTTCACAAAGTCGCACAGTGCCCAAAATAAAAAAGAAGTGGTCAGATATCAAAGTCGCCGTGAAAAGGCAAGTCATAGCCTGAGTGTTATATGAAAGCTGATTAGGGTACAGAGAAAAGAAAAAAAATAGGGACACAGTGAGAAAAAAGCTCGAAATGCCAACTTTAATCTCGAAATTTCCACTTCAATCACGTAGTTTATTTTGTCATTAAAGTAGAACATCATAAACTTCATCTTTAAATCGTTTAATTTACTAGTTTCTCAAATACCATCGTAACTAAAGTAGCACATTAAATGCTTTGTTTTGTATGTGTTCTTCTATGTGCTCTATGTGTGTGAATTACTATGTGCTTCTTAAACGGGCTTTCTCTTCCTTCGACAGGACACAGAATCCATTAAATTCATGATAATACAGCTCTCAGTATACTTGATATCATCTACTTGATGTATACTTGATATCATCTTCATGATGATAGGAATTAAAGCATGTTATTAAACATGGGAACACGGTGGTGCAGTGATAGTGACGAGCTGGCGCCTCGTCCACAGTTGTTCTTGCCTCCCGCAAAATGCTTCGATAAAATAATTTATTGCAGCAGTACTGCCTCTTTCAAAAGTACTGTCCTTCCTTTTCTTTCTTCAAGTAACCAATTGCCACACAATCAGCTCTGTAACAGATGTTAAGCCATCTGTAGGCTTAGAACGCCGATTCTTCAAAACTTTTAATGAACATTGAAATATCTTCGTAGTACATATTTAATTATTCTATCCATCTGTCTTTCCAGTGTCGTGCCAGGCCCAGCAAGAATATAGCATGAGGCAGGAATAATCGGGGCGCCAGCTCGTCGCTAGCGCTGCAACACCATGTCCTCACATGTTTAATTATTAACAATATAGATTATTTAAATGACGTTAACATTTTATCTGTATAATGTAATAAACATATTTTGCTGCATTTCATCTTAAAAATGATATTGTCATCATATGTAAATATGCGCTTTATAAAGTGGCGCAGGTTGTGCAATATTATAACTGTATCGCAAGTTTACAGTGAGGTAATTGTACTTGTAAGTACAAACAGTTCTATAAGGAGCACTTGATGGATTGATTGAGTGCGTTTATAGTTCTTGGGGTGAAACTGTTTCTGAACCGCGAGATCCGTACAGGAAAGGCTCTGAAGCGTTTTTCAGATGAGAGCAGTTCAAATAGGTAGCATGGCTGAGGCAGCATGTGCTTTAATCTGTATACTGATAATTCCCCTTCTGATCAGCTGCTCCGAGTGGTGCAGTGAGAGTAATATGTAAAAAGATGATCGGCTGTGGCAACCCCTAACGGGAGCAGCTGAAAGTAGAAGAAGGTGCAGTGAGAGTAACAACGCTAAAGCAGCTATGGTATTTGGAATAGTTTGGCCATCCCATGGACCATTATATTGTTACAGGTTAATTACAATCAGATGCCTTAAACTAATGAAAAACATGCGGTTAATTTCAGTGTATATGATAAAGCCGTGTCAGGGATGTGGATCTAAAAAGAAAGGGAAACCACACTGGAGCAAAAGCACTGCTTTGACAAAGTTTGCAAAACCGAGAGGAGAACTTGCGCATGCCAGGGTTTGAGCTACTGTGAAAATGTGTGTGGCTTTACACCAAGTTTAGATTTTATACATCATGATTTGAGTGTGGAAATGGGAGTACGCAACATTTTTGTACATACACACCATTTATACATGAGGCCCCTCGTGTTCTTGTCTATGCATGGTTAGTCCAACTATAAAAAAGAGAACATATTTCCCCCATGTTCTCAATTAGATGTGCACAAGGAAACAAAGCAGACTGTTATACTATAACTGGGATTCAATAAAGAGGTGCGTGTCTTTCCTAGTCATGCCCAATGAATTGGAATTTACCGCAGGTGGACTCCAAACAAGGAGTAGACACATCTCGGTGATGATGAATAGAATGGGATGCATGTGATACAGATTTTAAGCGTTATAGCAAAATGTCTGAATGCTTGTGTCAAAGTGATATTTCAGCTGTTTATTTTAATAAATTTGCAAAATCTTATAAAATCCTGTTTTTGCCTTGTCATTCTGGGGTATTAAGTGCTGCTTGATGTGGAAAAAAAGAATTTAAATAATTTTAGCACTTGGCAGCAATATAGCAAAATGTGAATGGGTCTGCATACTTTCTGAATTAACTGTATAATGTCTGAAATTTATTTATGTGTGCAGTTGCACTGTATATACAGTACTTGCCTATAAACAATTGTCACTTAGAGGTGCTTGTGGTGCATTTTTTCTTTGCGAAAAAATATCTGAGAAAATTTGATAACCCTCAAAATAGTGTGTCACTTAGAACGGAGGCATGGCTTCATTTTGCTCTTAAGCATTTGAATTCAGAGACTGCTCCCTCTATTTCCATAAAAATCCTTTTCATCTGTCCTTTTACTATTATTTTTTATTTCAACAGGAGTTTGTGTCAGTCCAAAGATGGTGCTTAATAATGCAACACAAACTTGAAAATGAAGTGAGGTGATAATATAGGCCTACTTGAAGAAAAGGAACCAAAGTTTACATTAGTTACAATATTTAGTGGGTGATTATCCAGGTAATTAGTGCCTACAGGTACAGTTTCTGCCACCTATCACACTTTAAAATGTTTTAAACTTTATTATCTTATTTCTGTTGTATACAACGGAGCTACCATTTTTTACTTCTTTTCTGCACCTCAAGTCTGTAGCTTCAAACATTTGTCTTTTTTCTGAATAGAGTTCTCCACAATCTGCTTAGGTCCACATACATACAACTTTTTAGATTTTTTCCTTTTACAGCACTTCTTCTAAAACAGTTAAATTTACACCTAGTGACGCTTTCTATGCATGCTTTACAAGTCTACAAGTCTTATTTTTGTATAGCTTTAGGTGATTGAATAAGAATTAAATGGCTGACCTGGGTGACATAGTCATCCATCTGTATTTGTTCCATGTCTAATAACTTCAGTTAAGCATATAGGAGTTTTATATAAGATGAGCTACAAACAACAACATTCACTGTAGTAAGATAGCAAGTATGGCAATTGTTTTTTTTTACTTTGTCATGATCTAATTTAGTATTTTCTTCAATTAATTTTTCACAGCTCACATATTCAACCATAGTTAATGAAATGCAAGGAAATAAATACATTATATTAAACCCACACATTATGCCTCTCAACAATTTGCAGCATTTGCAAGTACAATATATACCAGAACAAATAACATTAGAAGTTTTAAAATCCAGTAAATGTATTTTACATTTTCTGTAAACTTAACCTGCCTATTTATTCTTATGGAGATCTGGCGTCTCTCTCAAACTGCATTCTTTACATTAAATGGATAATGTACACAATAAAATGTGCTTTAGACAATGACTGTGTAATACATTATACATTATTGGCATAAATATAAGAGATAAGCATAAATCTAAGAGATAAGTAACTATAACAGAATATATGAGGTTTCATGATGATCAGAATTCAGAAGTTAGCCTGCAGGGAGAGCTATTGAAAAGAGTGGATAAATTATAATATTGAGGATCAGTGGTAGCTCAAGGTGGAACATTAGATGCAGAGGTAACCCATAGAGTGGGAGGAGTATGGTGTGATGGAAGAATTAAGGTGAAGGTTAGAGGTAAGGTTTTTAAGACTGTAGCAAGACCAGCAATGATGGATGGAGCTGAGACTTTGCCATTAAAAGGAGCACAAAAGAAGGAGTTAGATGTAGCAGAAATGAGAATGTTAAGATGGATGTATGGAGGTACATAAAAGGACAGAATAAGAAATGAGACAATAAGAGGTAAAACAAAAGAGGGAGAGACACTTTAGGAAGTACAGCAAAGTAGGTTGAAGTGGTATAGACATGTGATGAGGAGACAATGAATATATGGATAAAAGAGGGATGGGAATGGAAGTGCAGGGGAAGAGAAAACAAGGGAGGCCAATGTGGAGGTGGATGGGTAAAGTAAAAATATTTGAAGGAAAAGGATCTGTCTGAGAAGGAGGTGCAGGACTGAGTTGGTTGGAGAATGTTGATCAAGCACATTGATCCACATAGAAGTGGGAAAGATGAATTGGAAGAAGGAGAAGAAAGCATAAGTATAAGAGATGACATATTTTATTTTTCAATGTACCTTCAGTATATTATGAGTTTATATGACCAAAGCATTATAACACCAAGCCAATTAAGTTTCAGGGATTTCAATCTATCCAGTTAGGAAGCATAAAAGATTGTGAAACGACTTCTCCTGCTTTGGTGAAAATGAAAGTGACAACAGGTGCATTGGAGAGGCAACAGCATGATAACTCCCAAAAAGGGAATGATTCTGCAGGTGGTGGCCACAGATAATTGCTATCTTTTTATCCTTCCTGACTGATTCTTCTCTAGTTTTGCATTTTGCTAGTGTCTTTGTCAGTACTTGTAGCATGAGGTGGTACCTGAAGCCAATTCATGTTGTACAGCTCCTCCAGGATGGTACATCCATACAAGCTGTCGAAAGAAGGTTTGCTGTGTCTCCCAGCACATTCTCAAGAGCATGGAGGAGAACCAGGAGACGGGCCAGTACATGAGGAGAGCTAGATAGTGCCATAGAACAGTATCAACCCAGCAGCTGCAACAGTATCTGCTCCTTTGTACGAGGAGGAACAGGAGGAGCACTGCCAGAGCCCTACAAAATGACCTCCAGCTGGCTACTGGCTATACTTCCTTAGAAGACTGGCATCCTTCAACATCTGCAATAAGATGCTGCAGATGTTCTATCAGACGGTTGTGGCGAATGCCCTCTTCTACGCAGTGGTGTGCTGGGGAGGCAACATAAAGAAGGACACCTCACGCCTGGATAAACTGGTGAGGAAGGCAGGCTCTATTGTAGGCATGGAGCTGGACAGTTTGACATCCACGGCAGAGCGACGGGCGCACAGCAGGCTCCTATCAATTATGGAGAATCCACTGCATCCACTAAACAGTGTCATCTCCAGACAAAGGAGCAGCTTCAGTGACAGACTGAGGAGATCGTTCCTCCCCCAAACTATGCGACTCTTCAATTCCACCCGGGGGGGTAAACGTTAACATTATTCAAAGTTATTGTCTGTTTTTACCTACATTTTTATTACTCTTTAATTTAATATTGTTTTTTGTATCAGTATGCTGCTGCTGGAGTATGTGAATTTCCCCTTGGGATTAATAAAGTATCTATCTATCTATCTATCTATCTATCTATCTATCTATCTATCTATCTATCTATCTATCTATCTATCTATCTATCTATCTATCTATCTATCTATCTATCTATCTATCTATCTATCTATCTATCTATCTATCTATCTATCTATCTATCTACTGGTGTGCATGTTTCAGACTAAAATATCAGAAACAGACACCATGAGGGTGGCATGAGGGCCCGATGTCCTGTAGTGGAACCTGTGCTCACAACCCATCACTGTACAGATCGATTGGCATTCATCAGAGAATACCACAATTGGCAGCTCTGTTATTGGTACCCTATTCTCTTCACACATGAGAGCAGGTTCACAATGACCACATGTGACAGACGGGAAAGAATTTGGAGATGCTGTGGTGAATATTATGCAGCTTGCAACGTCATCCAGCATGACTGTTTTGGTGGTTGGTCAGTGATGGTCTGGGGAGGCAAATCCTTGCAGGATTACACAGACCTCCACATGCTAGGCAATGATACCATGACTGCTGTTAGGTACTGGGATGAACCCTTAGAGCCATTGTCAGATATTACACTGGTGCAGTGGTCCCTGGGTTCCTCCTGGTGCAGGACAATGCCTGGCTTTATGTGGCCAGAGCCTGTAGGCAGTTTGTGGATGATGAAGGCATTGATGCTTACATGTTCCCCAGACCTAAATCTAATTAAGAACTTCTATGTATCAGTAAGACCAACAATGCCAAGCAGTGCTTCAGACTGTCTAGGGCCTCACTGATGCCCTGATCCAGATCTGGGAGGAGATCCCCCCTAGACACCATCCGCTGCCTCATCATGAGCATGCCCAGATGTTGTCAGGAGAGCATAGAGGCATGTGTGGGCCATACACACTACTGAGTCACATTATGAGTTCCTGTGATGAAATTCACACAAGTTGGATCAGCCTGTCATTTCAGTTTTTGAGTTTGATTTTTGATGTGATTTTGAATCCGACCTGCAATGGGTTGGTGATTTTGGTTTCCATTGACCATTGTTAACATCATTTTGTTCTCGATGAATTACATGATTATTACTCAGTACAGTTTTTCCACTTGAATATTTCATTCATCGAAATCTGTTAAGTGTTCCCTTAATTTTTTTGAGCAGCATATAATTTGTAGATTAAATATATATTTTTAATCTATTTAAGTGTGATGAAATAATGAGTGCATATTAAATTAGATTTTTAGAGAACTAGACTAAGCCATTTATGCATAACAATTATTCAAGTATTGGTATTTTAGGTATTGCTTCATTTAATTACAATTCACTTATGAGTATGTCAGGAGTTGTTTTCCTGAGGCAACACTATTAAAGGATGAACTCTGGCAATAATATTTTAGAGGAGGAGTACCAGTATGGAGATATTTCTGCTTTCTCTCTAAAAAATTTCATTTGAAGTAAAATGAAATGAACATATGCTTTCTTCCATATAACAACCATTGTAAACTAACTAGATTAGAATACTATTGTTAATTTGCACTCATATGCTATATTTTATCATTATTTCTTCACATGAGATGCTGTTTAAATTAGATGGCTGGTCAGTTAATTAGGATGATGCGATCCAGTAAAAAAGACAGCACGGATGAGATTTTTTAAGCAGTTAGAGAAGGAGACTGACAGAAAGACAATAGTGTTAGGTTAAAAATGGTAAAATTATTGAACTGGAAGCGTTTGTTACATGGGGCCTTTATTATTATGCCACTACCAGGCTATGCTTTAAGGCAGAGGTTTTCAAGTTCAGCTTTGAAGCCCCCTGTGAGTTTAGGTTTATGTCCCAACCAACATCTTCTTTTAGTTGGACTCAGCTATTAATTAAGCAAGCAGGTACTGTGCTTTCTTGTATTACAAACATTATGCCAAATAATTACTTGATGGGGCAAGCATTTATGTGTGTTAAAAAGAGATGAATTTATTCTTTCTATCTTACTGTTTTCGAGGCAACTCAGGCCCCTTCTTCAGGCAAGATGTAATCAATTGATTACATCTTGCCTGAAGAAAGGGCCTGAGTTGCCTCGAAAGCTTGCATATTGTAATCTTTGTAGTTAGCCAATAAAAGGTGTCATTTTGCTTGGCTTTTCTCAACATTCATAATGGCTAACACGGTACAACACCCTAGTACTATCTTACTGTTTAATATTTTTTCTTTGCTAAAGTTCAGGCTATTTAAGCTATTATTTGCTAATAAGTACACAAGCAGATAACAATGAAATTGCCCTTTGGCATTCAGTGTAATTTGCATTTGTGTTTGCTCTCCTCTTGTTGATTATCAGTATTCAGATATAATGAAGAGATCAAACTCCATAGAAAAATGTAAATTAAAAAGAAAATGACAAAACAGAGTCATCCATTTAAAGCTATGACAAAAATTATTAATTTCTTATAAATGTAAATCTGGAACTATTACACTTTCCTGAATGCAAAAAAAAAGGAAAAACATCATCTAATTAAATAATGAGGAGTAGCCCTGAGTTGCACTTTAAAACCCCCTTTTTAAAGAACAATAATTAAGGTACCTACTTATACTGACAGGCAAGTATGTTTCGGTCGATATTCAGTACAGCTTGACCCGTTTTCTGCAGCCTTTGTCTCCAAGTCATTATTCTACAATTTAAAACATGGTGACAGAATCTAGTTTTCACGTCTTACAAAGATGACTGAACTCACTTTCCTCTTTGTAGTATAATCAGCATGAATGTGTTAAACTGTTAATTTCAAACAACTCAGTGACTAATCAATTCTAACACTAATGACAGATGACAGAGAATTACATCAATAACTACTGTGAAACTCTTGAGAGAGTTAGGGCAAACTGGGATATTTCTCACACAGAATATGAGGACTAATCTTGGGTGACTAGTCTTATAGAGAAAAAAAGCCAATAAAGACAGGCAATTTAAGGGCAATAATGGGTGCCCATTGCTACCATGTTCACAAGCATAATCTTAAGAAGATTGTATAGAACGGAAATGACATGGCAGCTGTTCTACATTTGCTTGAGGAGTACTTCAAACTGGCAAGAAATATCAGCTGCAACTGGTAAACATCTGAAAAATGCAAACAAGAGGAAAGTGAGTATATGTAGTTTTATTGCTCATTTAAGGAACAAAAATCTGCTACACTGTGAAACTGACCCATTAAAAGATGAGCTTATACGGGACAAAAAATTGTCGGGCATCGCTGATAACAGTGCATGTTGGCACTGTTTGAGGGAATGACAGTCAATGCTGAGTGACGCAATGGAGACATACAGAGCAGCTGTATAGTCAGATGTGAGATTAAAATCCATGGTACTAGAGGGCCCATATATAGACCGCTGGAACACACTGAAACAATAAGCTAGCTCATGCTGTACAATTGTTTAAAACACTGCCCCATGGCAGTATTATACCCCCTGAGACATACAGGGAGACAAACGGAGTCCTCAACAGCTAAAGGAATGATGTAAATCTTATGAAACCACCAACCCCTTCTAATGAATGTAAAAAAGAAGTATGAAGTGAACCTTGAAACTACTAACAGGGCAGACCTGTTATGTTACATCCAGGGTCATTTCCATGGGTCAAGTTTATGTTGGGTTTATTTAGTCTCTTTTATTATCTATAAGACATTTGTATGTCTGTTTGTTTCTTCATCAATCATGTAAAAACGCCTTGACCAGTTTTCATGAAATTTTGCATGTGTGTTGCCAAAGGTCCAACATAAAATATAGTCTATATGGTGTATTGGGGGCGGCACGGTGGCGCAGTGGGTTGCGCTGCTGCCTCGCAGTTGGGAGACCTGGGGACCTGGGTTCACTTCCCGGATCCTCCCTGCGTGGAGTTTGCATGTTCTCCCCGTGTCTGCATGGGTTTCCTCCGGGCGCTCCGGTTTCCTCCCACAGTCCAAAGACATGCAGGTTAGGTGGATTGGCGATTCTAAATTGGCCCTAGTGTGTGCTTGGTGTGTGGGTGTGTTTGTGTGTGTCCTGCAGTGGGTTGGCACCCTGCCCAGGATTGGTTCCTGCCTTGTGCCCTGTGTTGGCTGGGATTGGCTCCAGCAGACCCCCGTGACCCAGTGTTTGGATTCAGCGGGTTGGAAAATGGATGGATGGATGGTGTATTGGAGAGAATGGTGGTAATGGTGGCCAACCTAAAAATCAGAGCCGAAGTGGAGTCTGCAATTCCCATCAGCCATCAGTAGTGTCCTGCGGCTGATGGAGGACATTGCCATTCATGCGCACAAGCCTTTGTACTGGCCAGAGTGGGATCTCATCTAAGACCACAGGTATAGTGTGTTTTTCTCAGCTAATTTGTATAACATCATCATTATCTTCTCAGATTACAGCTTTTTTCCTAAAAATATGTCCTGTTGTTTCATGGTGGGTTGTGTTTAGGTATGTAGGTAGGTTAGGAGCATGCGCTGATTATAGTGCGTTGCCGCACCCACCACACGGTAAACCACCTGAATTAAGATCTGAGTGCAGTGGGTGCCACCTCAGCATTGGCCATGTTGAAATTCCAAAAAGACTGCTTTTTTGTTTTCAATGTATTTATGTAATATTTATTAATGACTGTGTAACTGTGTATAATGGTAATAGCAGTTTTAGTTGTTACCTGCCTTGTCTCCTGTATGTGACTTCCCAAGGAGGCAGTGCCACCTGATGTTGCAGTGGGTGGACTTCTCCACCTGTATAAAAGACAAAGCTGCTGAGGTTAGAGCAGGTTTGGTTTTGAATTTTCTGTTTCAATTCAGGTCTTCTAATTTATGGTTCTTTTGATTTTTGGCTTTCCCTGAGTTGCTGTGCTACAAAGGTATTGAGATTTATTGGAATTTTCCATATTTATGTCAGGCTAAGCTATTTTTGCTATTGAATTCTCTGAATAAATTCTTAAAATATACATAAACCTTGTTTTTGTATGTACTGGGAGTAGAGGTTTACTGTTTCCTTTTCTTCATTTTAGGACGTTTTGAAACTTTGAGTTTTAAAGAAGATTAACTCAATCATTAGGCATAGTTTGGGACTGTGAGCAGTCTAAAGGGCTCACACCTGAATCATGGGCCAGTCTGGCATTTTTTTTTTGTCACCTAAAACTGTATTTTGTGCTTTGTTGTGGCTGATCCCTACAAGACCCTAATGTGAGCAGCAATTAATACAACTAGGAAACTTAAGGACCTTCAGTCGTTGTAGAATGTTCATGCACTTCATGCACACTTCATGCACAAGTTCATGCACTTGTCACGAAACACAGCACCCAGGCCATTATAGTAAGGGTACTGCTACCTTTGTTATACGCTTGGTGTTTATGACCATATTTTGTAATACAAGTGTATGACTTGTGTTTGTGATAAAAACTATGAATCGGCCTGTGCAATGTGCTTCACTGTCTTCAGATGCTTCTTTCCCTATCATTCATGTCACATGGCTGCACTTGCCATGAGAAGAACCTAAAGCCCAATGACGTTAGAGGATGCTCAAACTACTAATTCTTTAATCATTTATGACTTTCTGCCATAATCAGAGTGTATGACTTGAGTCTATGATGAAAACGATCAATTGACCTCTTTAATGTGCTTCCCTGTCAGCAGAGGTCACAATGGCTTGCTTCCTGTTAGCAACACGTTGTGCCCATGCAGCTACTCTTTTCCTGTCAGCCAGCCACTTGCCATGAGAAGGACCGAAGCCCAATTATGTGAGGCCACACCTGATGGCGCTGACTGGCATGGCTGGCCATCTGCTCATCTCATTAATTTATGTTTTAAATTCATTTTTATGTGTTAGTATATCCCAGAGGCTACTGTCCTATGATCATGTTTCCTTACTTAATATCTTTTCTGGCATGTTATTCTCTCAATTTTCTTTTCCTGATGGAATTTTATTTGAACCTCCACCCTTGTTTTATTCAACTCCTGACTTCTTTACCTGGACGCAGGTGTTCACCTGTATTAGTGACCTGAGTGCCCCTGGGAAACACAGATGCTCCCTGCGCCGATGTGGAAGGCAAGGCGGCATTGCTCTTAAGCAACACCAGTTCAATTTTTCCCCGCTGAAGCTGGATTCTCAATGCTTGAGAGACGTCTTTGACCCATCTTCCCTTCTTTGGCCCTAGGGTGCTACAAACCAGATTTAATTTCCCCAACTCAGGGTGGCATCAGTTTTTCTCTACGTGTTCTAGGGGAGTAAACACTGCTAATCTTCTCATGTAACCCAAGCTCGCCTTTATCAAGACTGCTCTCCTGAATGTGAAGTCAGTGTCTAATAAAAACTCTTATCCTGGAAGACTTCATTACCTCAAAGAAACCAGACTTTTTTTTGTCACCAAGACCTAGTTTGTTAATGGTGTCTCTTTAACCATCAGGTTATTCATTTTTAAACTCTCCTCGACTGTCTCATCGTGGTGGGGGGCTTGCCACTGTTTTTAAAAGTTTGTTTCTGTGTCAGAGCCTTACTAGGAGTCCGTTTAGTAAGTTTGAGCTGCAACTTTTCGAAATGTGTAGCTCCTCTTCTTTGTTGTGTGCTGTGTTTTATAGGCCTCCAGTAATTAATGATAACGTTCATTTCTGAATTCTCTGCTCTCTTGGCTGATATTTCGCTCCTATGATAAAGTACTGATGCTCCAACTCATTCTCTTGGTGACACCCTTGATCTTGTTCTTACATGTGGTATTTGAATTAATAAAAATGATATATATGATGTTCCTATTACTTATAATTTTTCTCTAATGATGGATTTGAATATTACTGTTGACGGTGCTATTACAAGCTGAGCCCCACGCTTTTCTTGCTTTTTAAATTCTTCTTCTATTATGTCCATGATCAGCCTTTTGTCAATTTGAAATGGTTAGCTTGTTATCTTTATTAGTAAAGCTTACAGACACACTCATTCACAACGTCGTTTTTTTTTTTTTTTTCCTATTTCACTGCTTTGCACTGTGTAAATACACTTGAAGCAATTTTTCTAAACACTTCTCCAGTGATCAAAAACACATAATTTTGTGTCTGGCTCTGTTCAATTTGCTATTAAACCTGACATTCCTAACTTCCCATTAAAGCAAATGGGAAAAAAAAATCACAATTTTTATTTTCCTTTTATTACAACACCTTAAAATCAACACTTTAAAAAGGCTTGTGTTAGCCAGACCCACAATTAGTATTTCTCTTACATGGCTGAATTTGTAAAGAAGAAATAAAGTAGACAGATTGTGCAGACCCTGACTTGATACTGTGATGATCACATTTTTCCAAATGAGTACTAAAGCTGGCTTTTTATTCTGAATGCTGTGATATAAACAGTGCTTTGATGCTGCCCATTAGACTTCTCCAAAATATTAAAACAACACTGCCTTTGACCTGCCTGCCTCTTGCCAGTCTTTTTACTTCATGAATACTTCGTTATTCTCACCTTATGGCTGTCTTACTTACTTATCTGGATTGCTCCTGATCCTTGTCAAGACAGCAAGCCCTAAAAGCAATCACAGGGAGCTATGACAGGAGCTTTAATTCTTATGAGCCACACGTGCCAAAACCGCATTTTCTTACATCATTATTGATATTTTTGATTTTTATTTCAGTAGCAAAACTTGAAGCACTTGTCATATTGTTGTGTGGTTCCTGCTTGTTGCATTTGTATCCTATGTTACAAACATATTTCAATGTGTCTAGTTGCTGAGGGGACAGCTGTGAGGAATGGGCGCAGGACAATTCACAAGAAGAGCTGAGTGACAGGGGTAAGGGACAGTGCTTTTGTGCCCAACAGGCTGAGTAGGTTGAGACTTGTGCACCAGCTGTCAGTTCTAGATTGAAAACAATACAGCAGTACTGATGCTTCCCTTGCATTTGGTGCAGAATCTCAGGATTTTGATGTCTCATTTATTTAAACAACAGTTGCCCTGATGCTAGTGTTTTTTTTACTATTGGTGTTTGCTATTGTTGTGGCCACCATAATAATAAAAAAAGGCATGTACAAAAGTACATGTAACATGCAGAATAGTTAACCTAAGTTTGAATATATTCTGATCTTTACTTATTTTTAATTTGAACATTCAAACTTTATTTTTTTGGCTAACTTGACAGACCCAGTACTGACTAATAAGAGGGCAGTCAGTCCAAACATTTAAAAGTGAGAATCAGGGGAAAAAATGGAGTCAACGAATCATACTTTGAAAATTAGAAATGAAGATGCGGACCAGCAGCCTTGATAGTCCAGGTCCACTTCGGCCTCATTCATTTTGTAATCCCCACTGAACTGATCACTGTGGAGGGTCCCAGCATGTTAGTGCTGCTAAGCAGAGAGGCTATTCTAAGAAAATATAAAGTGTTTAATGACACAGATGATTTCAGAACCACACCATTCCAGTGCTAAAGAAAGTCATCAGCAGGGAGCAAATCTTTAGAGGAAGAGTCCTCAGAAATATAGGGTCCTCCTCAAAGCTCTGGTAGGCCTCTTGTTGATCTGTCATGAATAAATTTTGTGTTAATCCTTTTTGGTAGAATTTATTAAGCAAACCAATTAAAATAAATGGCTCTAGAAGTTTATTTGCCATGGGACATGTAGTCTTCAAGAGGTATGGCTATCAGTCTTGTTCACAAACTTGTCTGCTGTTTGCGAGGTCCAAAATCCTTGCGCTCATTATTCCTCATAGTTGCATTGTATGTATTGTACTTCCAGATGTGTGCTCATTTGTTCTCTAGTATTACACAAAACAAAAGATAAAATCAAGAAAAGACAATATACAGACAATACCAAACCTCAGCCACAGATTGATTAGACTGAGTTATTAGAGATGTCAGAATACATTACCAGTGGTCACTGGAAAAGTCATGCAATGTGACTGGGTCGTTAGACGTTTGAAATGTTTGAGCATGTGCTTTAGAGGCTTACATATGAAAATTTACAGTATATTGGAAAATATAATGCAGTAATCAAACAGAAAATTGATGGGCTATGGCAACTTCTCTTTCTGTAATGGAGGATGAAAAAAACAAAAATAACAAACAGAAAGACAATATAAAGCAGTCCTGCTACTTTTACGTCACCAATATATTTGGAAAAAATATATATTTTTTAGTTGTGCATTGTTTTTCTAATATTGTAATAGTAAATTGTTGTACTCTTCCAAAGTGACATAATTATCCAATGCACTGTGGTCTAGAGTATATTAAATTGAATGTTAATACATTCATGTTTTGGTAATCCAATGTCCATTACATTATTTGTGTTACATAATTTAAATTGTCAATAGTGATTTCAACCACTTCTTAATATAAGAAACCACAAAATCCCAGTGATTAAAAACAATATAAAGACATCACTAATAATCTGAAACTCCATTGACCAGAAAATGTTGCCTTCGTTTGACAAGCATGCGTAATTCCCTCCAAGCTGTATCCCAGTAGACAGTGTGTTTCTGAAGAAACTGTGGTGATACTGAGTAGAATTCACAAAAAATGAAGTCTTTTTCTGCATATATGTACAACACTTGGATGATAAATAATACACATCCTGATATATAAAGGTCATTAAGTCCCATTTGAAATTATATTAGTTACTCATGAGATTTGAAATATACTGCTTTAATTTTTTATCTCTAAAAATTCTGTATGTATTGATCTCTGTAGAGTTCAGACTCCTGAAGAAAATATTCCCTTGGAAACTTTTAATATATTGATCATGCGTGAGTTTTACAAAAAAATAAAATCAGTGTGTGCAAGTGTGCTTGAATAGTTTGCTGCATTAACCCTGTGCTTTCAAATTGTGCATAGACCAACAGTCTAATTCTCTCTTTTTACTTTCTACATATAATATATTTTTTTTCACATTGTATATTTTCAGTCACTGTTTTATTATATTAAAAATTCTACCTGTACTGTTCACAGAAATAACTTTTTTAACATTGTCAAAGAATATAAAGCCATGTCAGGCTAGCTGTTTTTAATCAAAATGTTGATGCATCATGTTCTGACTAGGAGGAAAGTGGAAAAGATCACCTTGTAATTCATGTCTATATAGACACTAATATTAATGTACTGAACAATGCTGATGTTCCCTACATATGCACTACTTCTGAGTATCCCTTGGCTTTTAGATTAAGAGCATTGTGCTGTTCCAGTTTTAATTAATAACTTTTATTAGGATTAACAAAGTAATATCAAACAGCAATTATTGGATACACTTTTTTCAGTTACACCTGGGCTTGTCCTTCATGTTATATACTTAATATATGTTCATGAAAATGTCTCTTAAACTGTACCCGTAGTTATCAGATGAACAAAGGTCATCCTCCTCATACATTTGACAACAGTGGGTAGAATCGTAGAACACATGGAACAAATTTGTTTTCTTTATAAAATAAGTAAACAACAATCACAAAAACAACAGTCATAGTTTTGCTGTATTGGAAGCAGGAAAGTCTAAGGATATGAGCAACTTTGACAAGGGCCAAATTGTGAGGGCTAGATGACTGGTTCAGAGCATCTCCAAAACAGCAGGTCTTGTGGGGTATTCGCGGTATGTGGTGGTTAGTACCTACTAAAAGTGGTCCAAGGAAGGACAACCAACGACAGGTTGGGGAACAAAGGCTGGCCTATTTTGGTCCAATCCCACACAAGAACTGTTGTAGCACAAATTTATGAAAAACTTAATGCTGGCCATAAAGACAGGTGTTAGAACACACAGTGCATTGCAGCTTTCTACGTATGGGGCTGTGTGGCCACAGACTGGTCAGTGAGCCTGTGCTGACCCCTGTCCACTGCCGAAAGCACCTAAAATAGGCACATGAGAATTAGAACTGGACCAAGGAGTAACGGAAGAAGGTGGCCTGGTCAGATGAATTATGTTTTCTTTTTAGATTATGTGGACGGCCAGGTGCATGTTTGTCATTTAAATGGGGAGGAGATGGCAGCAGGATGAAGAATGGGAAGAATGCAAGCAGGTGGAGGCAAAGTGATGCTCTGGGCAATGTTCTGCTGGAAAAACCTGACATCCATGTAGAAGTTACTTTGACGTGTATCACTTACATAAGGATTGCTTCAGACTGCACACACCCCACCTTGGCAACGGTATTTCCACATGGTAAAAATTGCCCAGGAATGGTTGTGGGGAACATGGCAAAGAGATCAGGTGTTGACTTGGCCTTCAAATTCCCCAGACCTCAATTCAAATGAGCATCTTTGGGATGTGCTAGAAAAACAAGTCCAATCCATGTAGGCCTCACCTCCCCTGTCAGATGGAGGTTCCACCTGACCCCGAAGTGCTTCCTAACAACAATGCTGATGCACTGGAAGTACTCCTGGGTCCAAGTTAAAGGATCTTCTTCCTTCACACAGGTGATTTGCTGTCAGGAGAAAGACAACACTTGTCTGGGAGGTTTAGAGGAGAAGATAAAGAAAATGGATTATTTATTGTGAAGAGGGCTAAATTAGTTATTCTCATGCATAGAGAGCAACACAGCTATCCCTCATTAGTGGCTCCATGGGTCATTTAACACAGTACCTACATTAATGGTATAAAAGTCTGACCCAGGCAGGAGTTCAAAAAACAAAGGTTGAATCAAAGGTAGAGAGGAAAATCAGAATGTATCCAATGAGTAAGAGAGAGAAAGAGAACGGACTAGTTTGGTGTATCTCTGGGAGAAAGAGCTAGCAGTGCCATTCTGGGGGAAGTTGACTCAATCCTGCTGAGTGAAAGGAACTAGAGGGATTGAGGGCACTGGAGAGAGATGCAGGTTCCAGGGACTCTTGGCAGGTCCTGGTTGAGGTGGACGATAGGGTCAATGAAGACCGAGTTAATTGGCATCTTGCATCTGTTGACTTACTTAAAGTAAGAGCAGGGGGGAGTGAGAGGGGGATGCTGGGGGCAGGAACTAAGAGAAGGCCGATTCTGATTTTAACTTGGTGATTTAACTATTTATTGATTGTTAATGGTTTTGCCTCACTATACTATTTAATTGATTTACTTATTGAAAACTAATTACTTAAGACTTTTAGCTACATTGCACAATGCTACTGTGGCTTGTTTCTTTTAATAAGTACACACTGCTTGCACTTTTGCACCTTAACTTGTTGATGCCTCCTCACTTGCCCTAGTCCATCTCTGTCTATGAACTAGAAGATGCTCCAAAAGAGTAGGGTGCCTATTGGCTTCGGGCTATCAGGTATCACAGGTGGCAGTACTGGGATATTACAAAATTATATACAGTTTATAGCACCAATAGACACCAATACACAAGGTATGGTATAGGCATGTATCAAGTAAAAGTTTTTTATAATAAATACTGTACACCACTATGATTTACACAGTATATTATGTATGTTTGGTTGGGCAAAAAATAAATTTTGTACTATTGGTCTAGCATGCAAATTTTGTTCAGGATTCACAACAGAGATTCTGAAATCATTTAATTTACTAATTCAAATTCTTCTAGGGTTTTTCAAGATAAAAGAAGGGCTTTAACAATTGGGATGCAAGATGGCGCCAGTGTGTGTGGCATGTCGTCTACCGCTCTCTGTTTTTGCTTATGCTTATGTTGTTATTTTTGTATGTGTCATGCAAAATGTCAACTCTCTACTGATGTATGATCGCCAAACACTTCTGGATTTTCGCTTGTCTGCTGTAAAACTTGTTCAGTCCGAAAACGAAGGACGAGATTATCCTCCTCCTCCCCAGTTTCTATCTGGAATACCGGCATTCCTCTACCTTGCTCCAGGTCCACCTCGCTGGAGGAAGCGTCACAAACGCCGAGGTAAACACAGCGGGAGGTTGGTGAAGTTAAAGGCCTGTTTGGCTCGATCTCCCAAAGTTTTTCTAGCTCAACATAGATCGGCTCCTCACCTTTTTGCGTCATGGCGCTCCCAGGACCCTGCGGACTCCTGGAGCTGTTTTTGGTTCAGATCAGGCGATGCCACCCCCGCGGCCCTGTCCACTTCACCTGCGCTGGCGAGGAGTGAATCTCCAGAATTTGCGGCCTCTGGCGTGCACTCCACTCGCTATTGCGGTCTTCGGACCCGGCTCCCATCAGGATGGGTCTAGTGAATGCTAGATCTGTAACGAACAAAACTTTTATCTTAAAGGATTTCTTCGTATCTCATGGATTGGATTTCCTCTGTATAACTGAAACCTGGTTGTCTCCCGGTGAGTCCAGTGCCCTCTCTGAATTGTTGCCGTGTGGCTGCTCGTATTTTAATTCCCCGTGGTCCTCAGGTCGTGGTGGAGGTTTAGCGACTGTCTTAAAACCCAATGTTGATTGCAAACAGCAGTTTCTAGCTGTTTCTTTCTCCAGCTTTGAACTGAGTCTTTTTGAGTTGGGTCGTTCTCCTGTGCTGCTTTGCGCGGTGGTTTATCGTCCACCAAAGTATAATAAGGATTTTATAAGTGACTTTTCTGAATTCTTGGCAGAATTTATGCCAAAATATGACCAAGTTTTAATTGTTGGGGATTTTAATATTCATGTCTGTTGTACTGAGAAACCTTTGGTGAATGACTTTTTAGATTTAATGGATTCTTTTAGTCTAATTCAGTCTGTAACTGGTCCCACTCAGGAATGTGGGCATACGCTGGATCTTGTCTTTTCTCACGGTGTATCTGTTCTTAATCTGGAAATTGGTGATGCAGTATTTTCAGACCATATGCCCGTTTTATTTGATTTTGTTCCTCTCTGTCAATTTACTAAACCGTATGCACCTGTTCGGCTCTTAAATCTTCCACTACTGCTCAGTTTTCTGCTGTTTTTAATTATGAAGTGACCTCACAGCCGTCGGTGTTTTCCAATACCGAGGAGCTAACACTTCAATTTAATTATGCTTGCCAAACTGCTTTGGACTTTGTGGCTCCATTAAAAAACAGGAAACTAAAGCCCTGCTCTGAGCCATGGTTAAATGCTAATACCCGTGCATATAGACGGGAGTGCAGGAGAGCTGAGCGGAGGACAGGTTGTAGGTTTCTTTTGAAATATTGAGAGAAAGTTGGTTGTGTTATCAGAAAGTTTTGAAAGCTGCAAGATCAAAATTTTTTTCTGAAGTTATTGGGTCTAACTCTCACAACCCCCGTGTACTTTTTAACACATTGAGTTTTGTACTTAATGTTCATGAACCTGTCTTTCTGGAAGCCTCTAGGGAAACTTGCGATAAATTTCTTTACTTTTTCTTGAAGAAGGTTGTAAGTACTAGGGCCCTCATTTCACCACCTTCTCATGATCCATCCATTTTAATACCCTGTTTGGCTGTGTTTGACCACTTCGAGCCTGTCACTTTGTCCTTTTTAAAGCAGCTGGATTTCAGTATGAAGCCATCTGGCTCCCCCCTTGATGTTGTTCCTCCTCGACTTCTTAAGGTCTTTTCTACCTTGGGTCCTTCTATTCTTACTATTATTAATAGTAGTTTAACCTCTAGTGTGGTGCCTAAAAATTTTAAACATGCTGTCGTGCAACCACTGCTGAAAAAAACGGGTCTGGACCACTCTGTTATGTCTAACTTTAGGCCTATTTCCAAGCTACCTTTTTTGTCCAAACTCTTGGAAAAAGTCATCTATACCCAACTGAAGTTCTTTCTGGATGAACATGCAATTCTGCTGGGTTTAAAACTCACCACAGCACTGAGTTCTCTCTGTTAAGGGTTTTAATGCTATTCTTTTGACAGTGGACTCTGGTGACTGTGAACTACAACAACAACAACAACATTTATTTATATAGCACATTTTCATACAAAAAGTAGCTCAAAGTGCTTTACATAATGAAGAAAAGAAGAATAAAAGACAAATAAGAAATTAAAATAAGACAACCTTAGTTAACATAAAAAGGAGTAAGGTCCGATGGCCAGGGTGGACAGAAAAAACAAAAAAAAACTCCAGAAGGCTGGAGAAAAAAATAAAATCTGTAGGGGTTCCAGGCCACGAGACCGCCCAGTCCCCTTTGGGCATTCTACCTAACATAAATGAAATAGTCCTCTTTGTAGTTAGGGTTCTCACGGAGTCACTTGATGCTGATGGTTATACAGACTTCTGGCTTTTAATCCATCCATCATTGTTGGAACATCATGGTGCTTTGGGTAGATGGTGGTGGCACAAGCCACCACCAATAGGACACCGGAAAAGAAAACAGAAGAGAGAGTAGGGGTTAGTACAAATTTTGAATGAATAGTTATTATAATGAATTGGATATACAGAGTGTCAGGATTAAATTACAGTGAAGTTATGAGAAGGCCATGTTAAAGTAATTAACTTTAATTAATTAACTTTAACTACTTACGCTTTTGGATTTAACAGCTGCATTTGACACGATAGACCATGGGATCCTCATCTCTAGGCTGGAGCATTGGGTGGGCATCACAGGTTTAGCTTTCCAATGGTTTAGGTCCTATCTTTCAGATAGAAGTTTTTGTGTCAGTATTGATGATTTTACTTCCACCTCTGTTGCCCCCTAGGGGGGTACCACAGGGCTCCATCCTGGGACCTCTTCTGTTCTCCTTGTACCTGCTGCCACTCGGCTCTATTTTTCGGAAACACGGTATTTCCTTTCATCTTTATGCAGATGACTGTCAGGTGTATTTCCCTCTGAAGCGCCAAGGTCCATGTTCTGTCCAGCCCCTGCTTGATTGCCTTATTGACATAAGGAGTTGGATGGCATTAAATTTTCTAAATTTTAATGAGAACAAAACATAAGTCATGCTATTTAGGCCCAATAGCACCAGTGGGACCCCCTGCATCGACCTTTCCACTGTGGTTCAATTTGAGAAATCCATGATCACAAATTTAGTTGTAAAAATGGATTCTACTTTAAAAATTGATAGCCATGTGAACGCAGTGGTAAAATCTTGCTTTTTCCAGTTGAGGTGGCTGTCAAAAATCAAACCTGTGTTGTCTAAGCGCAACCTTGAAACAGTGATACATGCTTTTATAACATCTCGTCTAGATTACTGCAATGTGCTTCTTTTTGGAATTAGCCAGGCCTCCATGGCTCGCCTATAGCTGGTGCAAAACGCTGCTGCTCGATTTTTAACTGGCACAAGAAAGCATGAGCATGTTACCCCGATTTTGGCTTCCCTCCACTGGCTTCCAATTCGTTTTCGAATCCATTTTAAGATCCTTGTATTTGTTTTTAAATCTTTTAATGGGTGTGCCCCTCTTTATTTGTCAGAACTGCTGCACTCTTACGTACCATCTCGCTCTCTCAGGTCAGCAGACCAGATGCTTTTACCCGTTCCCAAGGCATGATGCAAAACTCTGGAACGATTTGCCGTTGCACGTTAGGCAGGCTCCTTCGCTAGCTGCCTTTAAATCCTATTTAAAAACACATTTTTACTCTCTGGCTTTTAACCCTGTATAATATGTTGGCTATTTGTATACTTTTTATACTTTCTATTAAGAATCTCTTCAGTTCTTATGTGTTTATGTGTTGTTTTTCTTTGTACAGCACTTTGGTCAGCCTTGAGGTTGTTTTTAAAGTGCTTTATAAATAAATTAAATAAATAAAATAAATAAGATCACTGATCTTTGTTGAATAAGATTTCAGTTTGTAAGTTGTCTGGCGTGTAGAGGGTACGGCAACGTGCATGTGTTGATGATAACTGGCATTTCATTGTTATAATTCTGAACACTGATGTAGAGTTTCATTTTTCTTTTTATTTCTTTATCTTGTAGCATTTGACTCAAACCTTGGCATTTTAATTTCTTCAGATTTACCTGCATTAATTATATTTCACTTCCTTACCTACAATGCGCTTCTTCATAGATTATGTTTGTTCTTAGAAGTACTGTCATTAAATAAGTTAGGTTATTTTCCTAATAGAATTATGAAGAAAATCAGTTTACACCTATCAGCATACAGATAAATAGTATAATGTTTAGCACATCTACATGTTTTGTATATCTAAAGGTACCAAAAATAGCTAAACAGAATAAACGTTTTTGGCACACATGTACATCTAAAAAGAATATATAGGCCAATTCTTATATCTCTCTATATATAAAAGAAAATCCTGGAATGGAAAGCAAATGCAAGGCTACGATATGTGATCATCTCGAAAGACATTTTAAAGACCCGCGAGACCAAGGAGACTTGCCACGGTGCCATGAGACTTGGTGCCAAGAGATTGTCCCAGGGCCGTAGCAAAAAGGAGAGCGGCTTTAAGGCTTTAAAAAGATCGAAGGGCAATGTTTTTCAACATTGATTTACAGCTTGTGTTTTGAATTGGGCTTTATGTAATATTTTGGCTGTTCACTCTCTTGTTATGTTTATCAGTCTTTGATTGTTACTCATTTCCTGCCTATATTTATTTAATTCATATCCTTCTGGTTGTGACCTGGGCTTCAAATTACAATTATAATTCATCTTCTGATTCCATATTGTTTGTATTGCTTGGAAAAACCTTGGAATTAAAGCCAGGAGTTTAAAAGCCAGTGATCCAATAACAAAAGCAGAAATCAACAATCATAATAACAGAACAAAAAATACAATGCCAAAACTGCCATTTCATCTATAGCTTATTTTTAAATACCCCAGGGATCAGTCTTAGAGAAGTAGTGTCAGGTTGCTCTACCTCTCCAGACATTAAAAATACAAGAAACATGCTGTATATTAAACAACTAGACACAACAAATCTAACCTAATATATAAGCAGAAAAAAATGATAAACAAAGATCTTAATTGATACACACTACATACAACAGAAAAAATCAATAATATTTTTAAAATAAAAATGTAACACAAAAAAAAAACACATAAACAAGGATGGAAGTGTGGCTGTAACGTAACACTGGTTGCCAAATTCCTAAACTACCTTCTGGAATTCTAGCTGAAATTACAACAGGACACACTGTGGAAACACACGACCTACAGTCAGGTACAGCACCTTTGGAATTTAGTGAACCGATGACATAGTTTGCTGTGCTTTTCTGATTTTTTTTTCCCTTGGAGTAATAAGCTAGAATTAAAAATAACAAGTTAAGGTCAATTGTCAACTCTAGAGATTTTTTGCTGTGTGGAATAGTGTGTGAACCCAGTTTGAAATAAATACTCTATACCTTATTGCTACAGTTCAGTCCCATTATTAATTTCATCCTATGATCCTATGAATCATTCAGTTCAGTATGTGTGGAGAAAACTGAGAACTAAAGGTATGGCCCTCATAGCCAAAAAAGCTACAGTGAGTCTTCTTCAGTTCATGGGCAATGACGTTACTGCATCGTATAGCAAGTGCACTCTTAAAAGTAAAAGTACCAGAGCGGTTCTTCAGAGTGATACCATAGGGGAACCATTTTTGGTTCCCAAAAGACCCACATGAAGTTTCCAGAAAGAAGCTTTATTTATTTAGATCTTTAACAGGCTCCATACAGTAAATACCCATGAACAGATGAAACACCAGTGGCTCATGATTTTAAAAGGACTCTCACTGCACACAATAAAACAGGCTAAGTCCAGGTTTTCCTAATCTGTTAGTGTCCTGCTAGGTAGCCTACCATACATTACAGGCTTCATTTTCTATTTCAACATATCAGGTTTTTCAAAGCACAAAGAACAAATTTCATTAGCAAAGAACCCTTCCCCGAATGGAATGGTGCCTTGTCACGCAGTGGGTCTATGGGTGAACCACACAGACCAATAAAGAAACATAAAATGCCATTAAAGAATCATTATTTTAAAGAGCGTGGTTTATCCTTACCATACTCATGTTGTGTACAAAAATTAATAAAAGAATATGCATAATTAAATTTTAAAAAAGAAATCTGAAAGATCTGAAAGCACATATAAAACATGATTTAAGTGATTGCTTAAAGGTATTGTTTAATTTTTTAAAATATTGTATCTGTCTTTGCAACTTTTTGCCAGGCTAATTTAGACACGTGTGAAATTTATTTTCTTATAACATATCCTTGACAGAGACATTCATTTTCAGGAGTAAAAGTATCACTAGAAAATGCAATAGGAAGCAAATTAAATTAAATAAGGATAAATAATTTACCCAATATTTTAAAACTGTATTTATGATTGTCAATAAACCTGCAAAATATTCTGTGCCTAATTAAAAAAAAACAAAAAAAACTGAAAGACTTTGCATATCAAACATGATTATATTCAATAATAATATTATGTATTATGCATATAAGGTGTTAAACAAAAAAGTTCTTGTATTTGAACAACTTCTTAGTTCAAACTGTACATTTGTATATTTGTATGAATTTTGTACACAAAAGAAAAAACAAATTTAATGCACTGTGTGGAATGAAGAACCCTTCAAGGTGAATAGCAGTCTGTTAACTCAGTCATGTTTTATCTTCTACCAGCTGTTTTATAACACTTCATTGTCAATTTGCTATGCAAATCAAGCTGGTAACACATCTCTAAGAAGCAAATATTCATTTCTATATCTTGTTTTCTTGTCAAATGGTTCTCAAAAGGATGATTATTTATGAGTGTTTTTAAGCATATTTGGAAAATACAGCTATTATAGGTGTAGCATACAGTAATGTAGTTCAATGACCTTTTTGAGCTTAATAATAAGTCATATAGTAGACATCTTTTAAGATGAAAATATCTTAAGGGAATGTTCATGAAAATGTGTATATGTGAGCATGAATATTTAAATATGATTATGGGGATTTGGCTTGACTACATCTGTTTATGAAAAAAATGTGTAAACATTTTTTAACCCAAATATAAAATACACCACTGAAACTCCCACATAATGGGACAAATTACAGTGTTCAATCAACATACTGAAGGGGGAGTAAAAAGAAAAATATATTATACTGTACTTAATTGTTTTAGCTATCGGTTGTGTGTATAAGAAAAAAAAGATCACATTTATATCTGCGGTGCTGATTTTATATGAAAATACTTAGATTCTTGTTTTAGACCAAGCTAAAATTAGCTGCCATGAATGTAATCAGCCTATCAGATGTAAACTATAAAGAAGACAAGAAATTAGAATGACATCTAAAAACTGTTCTGTGTAGAAAGCAAAAGTACACTTCATATAAAATAAATCATTTAACAAGCACTTATTTCCAAAGGGAGATTTAAAAAAAAAAAGATCTGCATAATTGCTTCTTAAGAGAAATACATGTAATTGGGTAATTGACTGGGAGTGACTTTTAGTGTCATAGCGATTAACGCTGGTGTTTCACAGATCCAGGGTCCTTTGTTCAAATTGTTCACCCAGGCATTGCACAGACACATGCTGGTAAAGTGGATTGACGACTTCAGATTTTCCAGTCATTACTGGAAGTGCTAGGATGTATTTTTGAGTCAGCACCCTGATGGACTGGCAAGCTGTCTGGCAATCATCCCTGCGTTACGCTCAATTGTTCTGGAATAGCTTTAGGCAGCTCACCGTCCTGAATTGGATTAGGTGGGTTTGAGAATTTAATGATTTACTGTATAATATAGGATTCTTTTTCTGGCAAGTATTTTTGTGGTTAATATAAACAGTTTTTGTTATTTTAATTTATCTCTCAAATAAAAAAGGCAGAAGTTCAAAGTGCTTTCAATTTAGTGTGACTTGCGATAAAACAAGCCATGTTCTGTTTTCCATTTACTATCAATACTCATATTGAACAAAAGCAAACTTTATCCTTCCAACCATTTTTAAACCTTCCAAATCCATTTTAAGGGTATAGCATTGGGTGTAATGCGTAAAGGAAATCGGGCCACTAACGATGGACATTTCGAATTCCTTTACTGAATCGATACTTTTGATTTGTTTGGTTCATCAATAAGATCCAGAGCTGTTGGCAGTAAAAAAAAATAAACCTCACTTGTGTGTGGGGGAATTGATCGTCTATAAATGAATTGCATCACAAACATATAATCAAATAATTCATACTTGATTATATATAACAAACTATAAACATGCTAATAATTTATATTGTATGCTAATGTCCTGTTTGAAGGAACAAAGTATTACAACCTAGATTAAAATAAGACAGTTTGTTAGAGAATGAGAATGATCATTTATGGGTTATTGAGTTTACAAATCAAATGAATGAGAATCATGCACCTCGTACTCAGGGACTGATTCACTTTGACAATCAAATGAACACAAATTGTGTTTCTTGTTTGTGGGTAATGATTCAGTTCAAACTTGAAAGAATCACTGAATGACACATGCCAGGTGCAATCAATGAACTGTAAAAAAGTGTGGGTATTGTGCTGGTCTTCATGGGGAGAAAGCAGTCTAGAGGGTTTTAAATGGTAATGAGCTCAGGTCATTTCAGAGGGAATCAGGCAGCTTTGATTCTGTCTTTGCTATTGTTTTAAAGTGCATTCTTTGCCCTAGAAGGCATACTAGTGTTGTGTCTGAAAAACTAATTCCAAGGATATAATTGGTAATTTCCTGGCCAGAGATGAAGAGTGTTTTAATAGGAGAATGTAGAAACTACTTTAGGCAAAATCTGTTATTTTGGGTCCAGATTTTATGTGTTATTTTGGATTTTACTTCCTGTGTTCAACCTTCCTTATTGTAAATTAGGCTGACAGAAAACTATTTAAATGAATGGAAATTGGGTGACATAGTGGCAGAGTAGTAAAGTGGGATCTGCGACTGGCTGGCATTTTAAGTAACTCTAATTTCTATAGTTTCATCTTTGGATGGGCGTGGTAGCGTGTGTGATGCAGGAATGGACGGCTCTGCACTTAGTGCACAGGAGCAGAATTGCCCATGACCCAAATTGGAGATGGGAGATGCTGATTGATGTAGCTGTACCACAACCCCCATATTAAAAGGAAAGTGCGAGTGCTAGGAGGAAAAAGGAAAACAAGGAAAGAGAGAACAGATGTCAGAGAAGCAATGAGAGAAAGGCAGGAACAGGAGAGAGCCACTGCGAGCAGACGAACGAGAGAAGGCAGGCAGTCAGAAGGAATTCCTTCAAGGGAACATGTGAATGGCGCACAGGGGCTGATGACCACTCCAGATGAATGACCTAGGGGCTAGAATGGCTGTAGAGCTGCTTGGTTAGAGCCACTGGCCAAAGAGAGGCAGCATGGCTGGAGGGAAGTGAGTAACTCAGAGTGGCGTCCTGCAGGTGGTGCCATGGACCACAGGGGTGTGAGCCTGGCAGTGGAAGTTGGATGGCAGCAGGGGCCCAAGCCTAGGAGCAGCAGTGAAGCTGAGCTGAACTTCTGGACAGGTACCTATATAGGGATAAGCTAAGGTGATGTCCGTTTTAAGGGACTGCACCGGGGCTCATGTTTTTGGGGACAGTTACCTGCCATGTTTTAACCTTGTTTTAATGGATTATTTAATTGCTTGATTTTATCCTCCTCATATACACCTTTCTTTTTATTGGATTACTTATTTTTTGAACATTTTGTTGCACTGCGCAGTTTTGGGACACTTTGTTTGGTTGATTTTTAATAAAAGCACTAGAGCACTTTTTACACCTTCCCTTTGTTATGTATGTGTTTGTGCTCATCTGCCAAGCTCATGCCAGTCATTACTATCGACGGTGTCAAGTACAGAGGCTCCTGGTGGAACCTGGTAGCGTGGGGCTGACCTGCACTGTCACATTTGGTGGCAGCGGTGGGATGAGTTGAGGCAGTGAAGACTGAAGATGGAATGAAGAGGAGCAGCAAGTGGGATAGGTATCTGACTTTTTAAAGAACCCATGAACTCAAGCCTGAAGAGACATTTTAAGGACTTTTTAATGGACATTTATTTATTGTTGATTTTTTATTGTCTTTTTAGAGTTCTTTTTCTTTTAATGTCCTGTTTTTTTACAGAGGGTGCTTGGGTTTTGGTTTTATAATTGGGCATTAGGGCTTTTATTTGTTTTAATGCAGTGACAGGGCCAAGCTGTTGACCTAGGCCACAAGTTGTACTGGGTTGGTTGAGGCATGGAGCCTTCCTGTGCAAATGGAGGCTTAAGGGGGGAGGTATGTGGTATAGCACTTCAGAAAAAGGTGGCCATTTTGAATAAATAGGTATTTAATTGGCAGGCTCATTCTCCGTGGGTGTGCATGCTCACGCAGCTGTTGAGAGTTGATGGAGCAGTTAGAGCAAGATGCACCTGCATGTGAGTGTGCGGTCTGTCTCAATTGCTTCATTGGGTTCCTGCGGTGTGCAATTGAGACACTACACCCACAGATGCCTATAAGCCAGCATAAGAAATAGAAGAACAAGAGAAAGAATGGAGGTTAATGAAAGAAAAAAGAAAGACAGTAGTGAGAGTGAGCCAGTGTTTAGAGAGAGAAGCAGGCAGACAGGAATGGAGCCCCAGTGAGTAGCGTATAGCCAGAGATCAGGAGGAGGCTTGGGAGGATGAGTGATCAACACGATCAGGAGTGTCCTCTCACTGGGTGGAGCCAGTGATAAGTAGCAGTGTGAGGATGGCGCAGTTTCACCATGTGTAACCCTATGGCAGTGGTGAGCACGGCGCAGAGCATGGATTGACCGGCAGGGACGCAGGCCAGCACTGAAGGGTGCCTGCTCCTGTTGGTTGACGTCTCTCTGAGCTGCAAGGTTTGAGTAGGATAAGCCAGAATGGCGTTGGTTTTTAAAGGGAAGCACTGGGGACTGAGGGTTTTAAAGGAGACTCCTGCATTGTTTTAACCTCATTTTTAATTGGATTTAATTGGACATATTTTTTTGTGAAAAATGTATTTATGTATTGAACAGTTGCACTACACTTTGGATCACTGTTTGGATTTTGTTTTAATAAAAGCACTGCTGATTCTTTTTTGCACCTACCCCTTGCTCTATGTGTGTTTTGTCCTCATCTTCCAAGCTCATCACAGGCCAAATGCTGCTAAGTATGGGATCCATCAATCTTGAGTTCAAATCTCACACACGCTCATTGTCCATGTGGTGTAACCCCGTGTTTTGGGCCTGCACCAAATTAACGTCATTCTGGACAAAAATCCTTAAATGTCTTTCAGACAGCCTTGGTGTCACAATCCCTTTTAATCCAATCACAGCTGTGTTTGGTGTACTCCCAGATGGGCATAAAGCGGGGAAGGACAAACAAACTGTAATTGCCTTTACTACACTATTGGCACGTAGACTTATCTTGCTCAACTGGAAGAATCCTAACTCTCATATTCTAAGTCAGTGGGTAACTGATGTTTTATACTATTTGAAATGGGAACAAAATCAAATTCTCACTTAGAGGATCTGTGCAGAACTTTTTCAAAACCTGGCAGGATCTAATCAATAACATTTTAGAATAAGCTTTTAAAGCACTGAGGAAGCAGATTCTCTCCCCATTTCTTTTTCTTTTCCATTTATCTTTATTCATTTATTAAATGTATCTATTTACTTATTTTTACTAGCTTTAACTAGCTTTAACTTTTACTCTGCTGGTCATGCTCTCTTTCTCAGGGGTGGGGGTTGATTTGTCTTCCATCCTATTTATGTAAAAATTGATTTACTGTATGTGTATGAAATGTTGTGTGATTTCAACAAAATCAATAAAATTTAAAAAAAAAGAGAAAGAGAATGTGATATTAAATGGTTATCTTGTCAGCAATTTTATTCCGGGTTGAAAATTCTAACACATAATATGTAGGAATTGTATTTCAAAGAGTAAAGCAACATGAGATTTATTTGAAAACTTATATGTTTATAAATAAAAGAAATACTTAGTCAAGACCTGCCAGCTATTTATCAACCATTGACTTGTGTAAGGGGTAATGGCAGGTCTCCTTGACAGAAGATTCTGAACTGCTGACCAAATTTAGACCATTGGAAGACTGTACCAGTTCACAGTAATGGTGTTTGGCACACCAAACAGTTTTTAGAACTTGATGGAAAAAGTATTTCAATGGTCAGAATTGAAAGCCAGGGTATATTTTGAGGACAGCGTGGTTTGTAGTAGTTCATGGGAGGAACATCTGCAACGTCTTATTGATGTGTTGAAACAAATGAAGAAAAGTGCCCTTGGCAGCTCCAGTCTTTCCACAGTGACATGGGTGTGGCATTGTCATTTAATATTTGAATGCTGCCATATTTGCCATTTGTCAGCAGTTACTGTTAGACCCTATTGTAATATTTACAAAGTGGGCAAAGAAAAAAAGCATAATTCTGAAAAAGAAGTATGAAAAGAATATGTATTTTTTTAGAATTTACATAGTGCAAAATACTTTCTATTTTCAGACAAAGTACTTACTGTATATTTTGGAATACACAGATCAAGTAAATGTAATATGAATGAAAATAGTTCAAAATTATGGAATGCTCTCTGTCCTGAAAAAGTTACTTTTAACACATACTGTATATAGGGATATAAAAATTCTAATAACCTTTAATAACTCTTTAATATATTTTTCTTGTCCTGAATTTGCTTAGCATATTATAAAAACATTCAACAAATGCTGAATACATTCTTTTAATTTTATTTCCCTTTATTTAACAATAAGCTAGCTTCCTTCAAAAAAGTGACACTTTTCTAAATAAAATTTATATTTGAACAGCTTTTTGGCATCAATAGATGCATCTACATAATAGATTTAGTGGATCAATTCATACATGTGTAATACTAGCAGATTTGTGAAAAGCACATCTCTATCTGTTTTTTAAAACGTTAAAGAATACATTTTCTAGTCCAGATAAATAATAATTTAGTGACCCAGATTGATTTTCTAGTTAAAACAAAAGAGAAAACTGAAGTGAAGAAAACCATTTGTGGTAGATAGATGGTGTGCTAGAGTAGCTTTCTGGGGGCACTCATAACCCACCATCTCCCATATATATTTATTTCAAAACACAGGGCAAATATTTTAATTATCATGCCTTTTCTTCTGATGTTCCAGTGATCTTACCACCAAATTCTATTCTGTGGCATCCAACAAGGTTTAGAAAACTCACAAGTAGGCAATCTCTGACAAGAATGCCAACAAGTTTAATATGCCCACCTTCTAATATATAAAGAGTTGTTGTTGATCACTGTAAGAAACTCCATACAACTTAGTTTGCAGGAAGAGCTTGGGTTACTTATTGAGACATAAATTAAGTCAAGGAGAAACAAAAAAAGAGGAAGCCATAACACCAAGATCCAAGCAATGAGCGTTTTCTCATTTGTTTTTGCGGTTTCTGATTTGTTTTTGTGTTTTCTCATTTGCTTTTGAGTATTCAATTTGTTTTTGCGTTTTCTCATTTGTTTTTGTATATTGTGATTTGTTGTTGTATATTCAAGTTGCTTTTGCATATTCATTTTTTCTGATTTATTTTTGCTTTTCCAATTTGTTTTTGTGTTTTCTCATTTGTTTTTGTGCATTCAATTTGTTGTCGCATATTCCATTTGTTTCGCATTTTCTGACTTGTTTTTGATTTTCCAATTTGTGTTTGCACATTCAATTTGTTTTTGCGGTTTCTGATTTGTTTTTGTGTTTTCTCATTTGCTTTTGCATGTTCAATTTGTTTTTGTGTTTTCTGACTTGGTTTTGCGCATTCAGTTTGTTTTTATGCATTCAGTTTTTTTTGCGTATTCAATTTGTTTTTGCATTTTCTGATTTGTTTTTGCATTTCCAATTTGGTTTTGTGTTTTTTTTAATTTGTTTTGCATAAATTAATTTGTTTTTGCATATTGCACTTCAGGCGGCACGGCGGCACAATGGGTAGCGCTGCTGCCTCGCAGTTGGGAGATCTGGGGACCTGGGTTCGCTTCCCGGGTCCTCCCTGCGTGGAGTTTGCATGTTCTCCCCGTGTCTGCGTGGGTTTCCTCCGGGCGCTCCGGTTTCCTCCCACAGTCCAAAGACATGCAAGTTAGGTGGATTGGCGATTCTAAATTGGCCCTATTGTGTGCTGGGTGTGTGTGTGTGTCCTGTGGTGGGTTGGCCCCCTCCCCGGGATTGGTTCCTGCCTTGTGCCCTGTGTTGGCTGGGATTGGATCCAGCAGGCCCCCGTGACCCTGTGTTCGGATTCAGCGGGTTGGAAAATGGATGGATGGATATTGCACTTCAGAGCCACGATGGCTAGGAGCTTGGCTTATATGAAACAACAGAAATTGCTACATTAGAATTCTGTTTCTGAACTTTATAGTTTTTCTGAGTGCACACCCTTAATGTGATCAATGCCAAGGGTGAATCTTTAACAACTAACATTATTCATTAATTATAGTCTACTAAGGGCTGAATTTAAGGACTGTTGCACATGAGTAAAGACTGTGCATGTCTGAGGTAAATTATTAGAACATACGTTTTAGAGATGTGACTCCTTTGCTTTCTTTGTGATTGTCAAAATAAAATTGGGCTTACCAAATTACCAAAAATCCCATTTTTTTAAATTATATTTATAGTTATTTTCAGAAAACTCAAACCCTGCTCTCTCCAATATTAACTTTTCAAAAGAAAGTCTAACTTTCTTTAAGCTCACCAAGGTTTAGCTGTTAAAAGCCATTCCTTTAGTGACAGAAGTTAAAGAGGCCTTAGACTCATGTGAATAAAGGAAGATCACCATGCGATTCTATAGGATAGCACGATATAACCATGTGAGAAAAAAGTTTACCAACAACAAATTGTGTGGTGACAGATGCGTAGAGGAGCAAAGAGTGCAGCAGCACATGCACACTGCTAGTGTTCTAACTCCAGCACAAGACTCAGAAGCAGAATTAGATTAGATTTGAACTCTAGCTTGATACCTGTCACATTTCTAGTGACTAAGACAAAAAGAAACACTGATTCTCCAATTTCAAATGGAATTTGGTTTAAGCTTGGCAGGGGATAAAACATGATTTATGGTATGCAGAACAAACACGACATGCAAATAAAGTTATAAAGCAAGACAGCTGCTGGGTGTACATATTTTTTTGCATATTAGAGTTTGTGCTGCACTTATTTTTAAAACCCTTTCCACAGTAACTCTGACTGTTCTCATCCACTTCACTGTAAATTTCAAAATTAAGGTTCTTAATGTAGACATGCACTTTAGATATAAACACACATCTTCATTTACCTAAAGTGCTTTTTTGGCAACAGATGACAAGTTCCATTTTTACTTACTTTGGGTTGATACAGAAACTGTCGTGCAGTAAGACAGTATTCTTGATAGACACACATGCATCAAAGATGCATCACGGTGTTACTTACGTGGTGGAGAGTGGAAACAAAATGTATGTACCTAGTTATACTTTGGTGTGCATCGTAATTAGAAGTAATATTCATATGTGGATATTAACTCTGTCATGTTTTGCAGGTATGTCAATGAAATATTAAGCAAGCCACACAAATCATTCAATAGCTGCAAAAGTACAGGTATATGGATGAAAGTTTTTACACCCTAGTTTAACACAATCGGTTATTTTTCAATGCTTAAGCTAGCAAGAAGCACTTCTTGCTTCTTTTTGAAGCATAATTTAGTTTGACTGGGCAGCATTAAATACAGCTCAGATAGCTCTGCTCCTTTCTTTCTGAATCTACAAGCCTGCTTCAAATATCTTACTCTTCCATCTGTTTTACTGTGCAGTACTGGTCGTTTTTGATTGCCCTTTGCACATCTGCCTGTTCCAATTTCTCGATATGCTTTGAATATCTGGCACACAGAAATGACATTATTATGGTCAAATTTTTTTACATAGGGTCCCGTGGAATCCCAGTCCTGATGCAGACATTCACAACAATAATGCCGCTTATAAAAGCTACAGTTTGAAAGATTGCACATAGTAAAACTGGGGTCTTATTGGGGTTGTTGTTTTTAAGCTTTCTTGATTTGGAGAGAAAGTCTTTTTTCAACAACTCCACATATGCAGTGCATGTTTATATACAGTATTTGCAACTATCATATATAAACCTTTCATGAACTGTCACTTTACTGCTTAAATGTTTATTTTATTTACTAGGAAGCTATTATTTTTATAAAAAAAGGAATAAATGTAGCAAAATAACACATATAATGCAGGGACAAACACTAATTGGAGAGAATACACAAAACCATGTAAATTAAACAGGAACTGTGTGGAATTTGCAATGCTATGTGCAATCCCTTATAAAAAGTCTGATTGTGGCACCCATCAATATGTCAGTATTACCTGTTGCAGGATGGATTAAACTGAACATACCTCAATTTGAATGAAGTTCAGGAAGGACCATATTCACAATGTCTTAAGCAGTGTAAATGTCATTACAAGGCATCAAACCAGAAGCTAATTACATTTTAACATGCAGGTGCACCTTTTCCTAATTTTCAGAAGCAGTGAATACATTAAATTCCACTAGCTGTGTGTCACCACTTGCTTTTGTTGGCACTCTTTTGTCCGAACATTTATTTCGGTGCACCTTCTTGCGATCTTCCATTTTCTCAAAGTAGTTATCTAATCTACTTTTCCTAATGACATTTCCACAACACAAATTGACTCCTCTATTAATATGGCAATTATTGCACTTTTGTTAAAACTTTGATTGACCGAGTTACTGGCTGATACGTTTGATCAATTTCAATGCCCATCTGATGAGAAAACCAATTACCTGGCACTGACGCTCTTTCAACCACAAGCCAGTACATCCAGATCACACTAGACCATCACATTTTAGACAACATCTACCAACTTGTTCATACTATTTAAGGGGGTTTAACTTCAACAAATCCAGTTACTCTTTGTTCACAGAATGCACAATAGGCATTTTACTACATCAGCTCCTTTGGTATGACTGATATTTGATGTGGTTTGGAGTGGAAGTTATTAACAAAAATGGTCCACAGTCTTTTTTCCCTCAAACTAACTCTGACATCCCTCGACCCTTTCGATTTGCAGAAGTGCCAGACAAAGCTATCCACTAACCCCTTCTTCCATTTAATCTTTCTGTGCAAACTGGATATGATCACCCCAAAAACTGGATATGATCACCCCAAAAAGTTACTTTAAATGAAGACAATATTCTGCTCTTTCTTGGTAATGTCCCATCAGATCTACTTTACGTTTTGATTTTGTTTAATTCTTGAAAATTTGCATTGGATTATAAAGTTCATTGGTCCGAATTTAGTCTGGCTTTTTTAAACTGTCCCTTTCAACAGTCAGCTCTTCTTCCTTAAATACCTAGGCATAGATGTTTCTAGCTTGGTTGAGGACATTGTGGCCTCACAGAACTCTGTTAAAGAATTATTGTCCTTCTAGATTTATTTTACTGTCTTTCTGTTTGGATTTATCCATTTTTAAGTTATTTGGCCCCATCAGTGGCATGCTCCCTCCTTTTCTTTAATATCAAATATTATTTTGAAATTAAAATTCAGATCCTATCCTGCTTTCTTTAGAAAGCTTAAAGACCTTCCATTAACCATTCCACACAAGCTGCAGTATATTATACTGTATATCACTGTGCTCACCATTTGGGCACTCTGGAATAAAATACCCCTCCTGCTCATCCACCATCCTAACTATTCTTTGAATTTAGACCAGCTTCTTCTTGTTCCCTCTCTGTTATCCCCTGCACCTCTCTGAAAGTGAAGTCTTCACTTCCTAATGTCGGTCCTCTTACTTGCTATGCTCTGTCTTGGGAATGGTGTTGTATTGAAAGTTAGATGGGTTCCTAATGGTAATCTCACCTTAATCTTTCACAATCAGGACCTTTGAACCTCCATCTTCTTTCCATATTAGATACATCAGAACATTAGTACTATTGGTGATATTTTGTGTGACACGTGTTTCCACTCCCTACCTCTTTCTTCTTTTAACTTCAGCTGAGATTGGTCCTTAAAACCTGCAGAGAACTGTCATCTTGCCCCCCTTCCCTGCTATCCTTGATTTTTTCTCTTGCCACAAAAAGCTAGTTTAAATGTTGCATGCTGCATTGCATAAAGCAGCTTACAAGTCAATGCCTATGTATTAAATCTTGATGGACACCATTTTTAAAAATGACACTCTTTCCTCCAAAAAATCATAGTCACTAATATATTCAGTTGAAACTTGTGCATAATTGAAATCATATACCTTGTACATGATTTGTTATGGGTTGAGCTACTGACCAATATTACCATCTCTATTCTTTAAACACTCCTTGAATATTCCTCCAATGGTTTTAGAGTGGTCCATCTGTCTCCTCCTTTTGTTTCTTGTTTCTAAGCCTCTTTCTTTGATCCTTTCTAGTGTTATTTCTCTTTGTTTGTAACTCTCTTGTATCCTTGCTATTGTTATTCCTTTCTCTCCTCGCATATTTTCTTTGCTTGAATCTCACTGTTCTCTCTGTTTCCCTTTCTCACTTTCTCACTTTTATTCAGCAGATGATTTTATTTCTGGGTACCATTGCTGCAAAGCTAGCACAGGCATCTATTTTTGTGATGTTATCTGCAAGTTGTCCTTTTTATTTTGCCAGGGAATTTTCCTTTAAACAATGTATGAAATTACCACTAAAATGGTTTCAATGGACATGCTTTATTACAACATATCTAGGGGGCCTGCATATGAACACATTAGTTCATTATGACAAGACTGAAAAATACGGGAGAGCGTGAGTTTATAAAGGATAGGGTCATTTGCATAATGTATGTGTGAAACACAATTTACATCAATCAACATAAAGAGAATTGTATAGCCCATCATACACTGTATGTTTTACATAGATAGAAAGGTATCAAAATATCTGGATAGTTTAAAAGTGTTTGACAAACATCATTAAATATAAATGTCTTATGTATAAATACTAAAGTTAAAATAATTACATGTCTTTTCCATAATAAATATAAATACACATGAAGTCTTGGTTACACAGAAAAGTATAGAAAAAATTTCCCTTACATACTTCTTGAGGATCTGTGGGTGTTCTGCCATTAACATTAAAAAATAGATGTCTGTCAATTGGCTAGTGAGAAGCTGGGTGGCCAGTGGATTTTCTTTCTTCACCGGCCCTTTCTTTCTAACTTTTTAGTTTTGGCCCAGTAGTGAGATGGTGCCGCCTGTCATAACTGTTCAGTGTGTTTGTATACTGTATATTAATCTTCTCCCAGAACCTTTTTTCTCACAGGTTTGGATGGAAGGTGGACACTGTTGGAAAGAGAATATTTTTTCATATGTTCCTTTCAAAAGTAATTGTGTTTGCTCCACCCAATAAAAAAAAATATCACAGAAGAAGAAAACTGTAACCATCTCAGACACTGAGATTATTTTGTGTCGCTTTGCTCTACACTCAGTGGCACGACACCTGTCTCATACACGTGGTCTCTCTTTTTTTCCGCACAGCTACTGTATATCAGCCTTTTGTCCACCAGGATTGTAACAGTGTCAACTGAAAGTGGAGGTCATCTTTAACTACCAGACAGCTGTGCAATATCCCTGGCAACCACATATTTCACAAAACAAGTCTCTTAGTATTGCTAACTCCTATTTTTCTATGTTCCTCTGGAAACAATGCCTGTACAAGTCTGTTGGCATTTTTCATAATATGTACAGCCTTCGTTGTATAATCAAATGAAAGAAGATAATTATTATTTGGTGAATATACATTATCTAAAACCTCCCTGCGTGGAGTTTGCATGCTCTCCCCATGTCTGCGTGGGTTTCCTCCAGGTGCTCCGGTTTCCTCCCATAGTCCAATGACATGCAGGTAAGGTGCATTGGTGATTCTAAATTGTCCCTAGTGTGTACTTGGTGTGTGGGTGTGTGTTTGTGTGGGTGCCTTGCGGTGCATGGGGTTTGTTTCCTGCCTTGCTCTCTGTGTTGGCTGAGATTGGCTCCAGCAGACCCCCATGACCCTGTGTTAGGATATAGCGGGTTGGATAATGACTGACTGACATTATCTAAATGAAACACTGTCTGTTCTATTTACTCGAAAGAAACCCATGATTACATGTACAAACTTCAGTCTGCCTGCCTTTATATTATCAGGAAGGGTACATTTTAAACAACATTCGTTTGATTTTAATGTGTTATCTTAGCCTTAATTATGTCTTACCTTATAGATGCTACATTTCCTTTTTAAAGTGACCTCCTTCATTAATATTCAAAGTATGTTACACATGGCCCACAATGACCATTAGTTTTGAAAGATACTACCTTTAGTGTATGGTTGATGTATAGAAAGCTCATTGCATGAATGTTTGGGAAATACTCTTTTAAATAATAGTCATGATCACCGTTATCAATGTCTCAAAGATGGACGTCCTTTATTACCTCAAGCCTGAGGAAGCCTGTCATGTGTATAAGTCAGTTCACCGCTAAGGTTTATTTGCATAACAAGTTTAAGAAGCACATCAGTCAACATGAATTAGCATACATATAAATGCTATAATCACCATATACCTTTGTATATCTAAAGTTGCCAAAATAGCTGAACAAATTAAAAGTATTTGGCAAATATTTGATTATTAAATAGGACTTATCATATATACTACCATAGTCAAAATGTATAAAAATCATATGATCTCATCTCCACAGTGAGTGTACTGGTAACAGATAGTACAGAATATTTTAGTTACACAGGCAGGCACAATCAGGAGCACTTTGCTAATTTACACGGGATGTCTTTCCTTAACAAGTGACTGAAACTAAAGTTATAATTTAAACTGATTGCTCTTAGTGACCCAACAAGAAAAAGTGAAAAGACCATGCTGCAGAGTCCAAGTATTTAGGTTCCAAAGATGTGAAGTAGATGGTGGCCCAGCTTATTGCTGCCACTACACTTACTTTTTCAGCTCCACAGGTGTCAGGACTAGCCAGACCTTCCATAGTTTACCTGACTGCTGCCGCCGACCAATATCTTTCTTTTGTCTCTCCACTGACTTTATCGTAGTATGTGATACAAAATGCATTTGCTATTTAACTTGAGTTAAATGTGATTGCGACCCATTTCTGAAGAATGAATTGGGCCTGTGTGAGGCATCACCAGATTGTTTTTAACATGGTTAAGTGCTATTCGATTGTGATACATGGTAGCCTCCTCAGCATTGTGGTTTCCCCTCAAAAAATTTGCCAAAAACACTGAATTTTTTCCAACAACAAAAAATGTTATTATGTCAACAGAAACATGTACTGTATATACCAGAAGGCCAATATAATCACAGTAGGAAAGGTATATCTCGTGTCCACTACTGTACTAATGCAGATTTAGTATACTTGTCTCGTGTGGTACGAGTATGTTTGAAGCAGTTACCAATGCACAATGGCACTGTTTGAGCTGATGTTAAAAGATTTTATTGTAATTTTTTTTCATTCGCTTGAGCAATACAGAGTAGAATGTCAGTTCCTGACCCACATGATTGACACCGGCCATTTTGTTATTATAACTCACAACAGCACAAGACACAGTGATTTCCACATTTCCCCTGACACGAACATTGACAGTTGCTGCATTGTGAACAGTGTTTAGGAGGCAGACGTCTTTCCTGTCCTTTTACTTGACCGCTATCATTTTGCCTTTTTTGCACACGCCTACTGTGCCACACTGCAGCTTGACACATTCATGCGATCTGATTCACCAGGCATATCATGTTAAATCAGTCGTACAGTGGCATATGCATTAGTTTTCCTTTGAAGTGAAATCTGAAGTAGCTGAGACAAGGTATAGAAACTGTCCATCATTATACAGTAACCTTGGTCAAGCAAAGGGTCTGCCAGTGACAGCACAGATAATGTAGAGATGCTGTATTGACTGTATTTGCCATCCCACTTGGTCTCTTTACCAGGTAAAGTGTCAAATTCCAGATGTACCCATAGCTTGCTCTGCATAACATGTAGAACATGATACTGAATCTTGCCCATTTTGATGCAATGTACTGCATTTACGACAGCCTTCTCTTGTAACCAATGAGACATTTTCGTCAATACTTCTGTCATGATCAGTAACATACACCATTTTCATACTTTTGATGATTTCCTGACATTTTCCACACATTTCACACTTTGTACAGTTTTGGTGCTAAGTGATTAGCATATTTATTGTGATTAGTGAAAGTGTTTTCATGGAGAATGGAGATAGCAAACTTTCTGATAGAATGATACATCTGTGGAGACTTATGCTGGATGACAGGAACAATATAAAAATGTCCATGAAATGTGAAAGGGTAGCGTGTTCACATGCAATCGAGCTTTCAAATCAAACACCTCCCTCTCTCCCTTATTCTTTGTTCATTCCTGTTCAGCACCGGTCTTCATAGATGCCCATTCTATCAAAATGTTTGTTATCCCTATTCTGTATACAAACATGAGCAACATAAAATACATAACTTTTGGGTGGAGTATACATTTAATGTCACTGTATGTCTTCCTTCTCTCTGTTCCTGCTTTCCCACTTTCCTACTTTTCATTAAAGGACCTATCCATCCATCCATTTTCCAACCCGCTGAATACGAAAACAGGGTCACGGGGGTCTGCTGGAGCCAATCCCAGCCAACACAGGACACAAGGCAGGAACCAATCCCGGGCAGGGTGCCAACCCACCGCAAAAGGACCTAACATGAGTGCCAATTTGTGAAATGTAATTCTGGGTGGAGATGAGTGGGGAAAATGGTTAAGAAGGTGGGGTGCCAGAACATGTGAGTGAATTGTTTGGGAGACATCACTTAAAAGGTTGTACACTGTTGTTATTAAGTTTGTTGTGTCAAGTCATAAAGAATTTCTTGGGACTCTGTGGCTGATATTACACTAGTAAACCACTCAATTAGCTTCACTGAGCTTTTTCCTTTAAGAATGCTTACAAACCACAGCTGACATACATTTTTCTGTTTTTGCCTGTGAGTGTAGGTTATATTCCATGTGTAAAACAACTGAAAATGTTATTTATTTTATTCTTTGCTGGGATACATTAAAGTTGTAAATGTCTCGCTTTTCTCAATAAAATCTGTAGAAACCTGGAGAAATGTGACGCATATAGAAATAGTAATGTTGTTCCTCAGTCTATTCAATCTGTTAAAATGACTAACCTTAGATAAAATCACAAAGATGCAGGCATATTTTTTCACACGACAACTTTCAACTTTCAAAAATAACAATGATCTGATCTAACTTGAATAAGACTTAATACCGCATGTCTTACTGATTTGTAATATACATACTCACTATAATATAGTAAAACACAGCACACTGGTACTTATAATAAATGTACATGAACCACTAACAAAGTATTATTGCCCTTACAGATATTAACAGTGCTTCATAAGTATAATTTAAAAAAAAAAATTCTTCCAAAACAATTTTTGCAGACCGAGCCCAAAAAAAACTATAGAGAGCTGAGTACACAACTGACTAGACTGATGAATGTTTGAAAGCTCAGCCTGCATTCCTCCATTAATATACAGTACAGTACTGCTACTCTTTTAGCCTAATGGTTCCTATAAATGAGAATTTCAGCAAAACCAACAATCCATTAATCTGTCTGTCATGTGATGCACATGTTCTGTTATACATCAATAAAATTGATCCTTAAAGACACAGAGAAGATGTGGGCTCTTCTCTTGAATTTTACGCTTGATTCAGTTCACTGCATTTTATTGACAAAATATGAACCTGAGATGGATAACGCAACGACTTATGTTTATATTCAGAGGCACTGCTGTCAGAAGCAAAAATACATCTTGCAATGAATGCTTTCATAGGTAGAGCCTTTGACATGCTTTCAGAGTGTATATGCTTTATATACTTGGGGTTTTATTCAATGGAGTTTTCAAACAGAATAAATAATATCTATGTATAGGATAGTGTGGGATATGAGGCAGCATTATAACCCTTTTTCATAATTTAAAAGTCTACTCCCCAGGGAAAATGAAAAAGAAAGGGAAAGGAATGTAGAGATACTGTGTGTTTGTTATGTGCCAGTGGCGCCGAAATATTCAACATCATTTTGAATTCTTGGTGTAAGAGGACTGTTCATCTCTAATTTTGAGGTTACTGTGGACAGGGCCTGCTCTAAAGCTGATTCCATTTTGTCATATTTCACAGGCTGTTCAATATCTTGCAACTTATTATTAAAAGTTAGTAACAAGGAAAAGAGATACTTTTAGAAAGATAGCTAAGGACTCTTTAAAGGCATTACATTTTCCATGTACCTTCCCTATAATTTAAATTAAAAAATCAGATGTACCCATCCATCCATTATCTAAACCCCTTATACGAGGTCTGTAGATCTAGTAAATAACGAGACTGACACAATAACTCACTTTTATTTATATAATAATTTCTTTTGACCAGAACCTTCTTGTGAGCCATCTTCCTGTAAGATCTAAACAGCAAATGTATTATTGCGGTGATTTTGATATATTATTAAACATATACTGTATTGAAGACACACTAAATTCATGATTGGACTGATAATTCAACCTTTATTTGTGAAATAACAATAAATGAATAATAGGAAATCAAAACAGTACAACAACAAAATACGAAAACAATACCATCTATGACCACTAAGAACAGTTGTGCAGTCCTTCAGTGTTTTGCGTGACCAGCTCTTGCAGCCTCCACTGCTTGACACCTCTCAGTCTGCAGTAGTGGGATGTTATTCCATTATTGCAGAGGGACCTGAAGGTAGGGAGAGGGCTTGTGATCCTGGGCATCCCAAAAGTGATTTTTGGTGTTAAGCTCAAGAAAGTAAGCAGAATATGGCAGCATTTACACACCTGTATTCATTCCTCATGTTGTCACTACGGTAGCTGTGTGTGACCTGGCATAGTACTTCTGTAGAGTCAGACGATTACAGGTGTTCACTATACACTGGCAGTGCCCGCTACTGATAGCCAGACACAGGACCGCTCTTAGGCACAGGCAAACTAGGCGACCAGTGGGGGCCCCGCCGGGCACTTTTTTTTAACCAAATAGCCTACAACTTATAGGTCCATATATTTCAGAAGTACAAATTTTCTCTGGTGGCGGAATTATCAATATGGTTATGCGCGAGCAAAGAAGAAACAGTGACAACGACAGGCAGAATCGAGGTGACGGAGTGGTGGGTGGGGCCCCAGTGGGAGGGCACTGATCATCCACCTCGCCTGCCTCCAAGCATCTGCTCAACAAATCAATCACGCTGTAAATAGCGGAAGCTGGGAAGATAAAAACCATTCCACAAAGCGACTCGACAGTGGGTGGTTTGCTCCGTCCCTCTGTCTGCTCTGCTATAATTATACTGTACATGTAGGCTATCTTTTCCGTCGACTAGTTGCATTATCATTAGTCTGTGTATAAATGTTCATGAGTTCTATCTGGCACTAATATAATGAAGAACACTGGTCTATGGTCTACTGTACCATCAGTATTTTTGTATGTACAAGTGAGTAATCATTAGCTAATAACGCAACTTGATTTTGTCCTCCCTGTTTGAAAATGAAGCGAACTCATCAGTCTGGTGCTGCTAAACGTAAGAAAAAAGCCGCTGAACTGGCTTTTATTGCTTCGCAAAGAGGAGCTCTGTTGAACTTTGTCGCTCGCAAAGATAAAGGTTCTAGCCTTAATACTAGTGGCAGGGACATAAATCTCTCGTCTGAGGTCCATTTTGCAACTTCACAATTCAGTTTTATCCTCAGCTGCGGGAGGGGGGATTCCCCAAAACACAGATGAAGCACAAGGTACTTATAAACCAAAGTCATAGGTGTTTATTGTATGAACAGTCACAATCCAGTATTTCTTGGTGACAAAAAGGACAAAAATAAGGATCATTAAGAAAAGGTGCAATAAAAGGTAATCATCCATAAAAATAATATGCAGCAATCCAGCAAAAGCCAAAACAGTTGTATCAAAGAAAAGAGGAAAAATTCAATAAACAACCAAAACTTTCAATCATTGTAGTTACTGGCAAGGGCTCTGAAAATGCAAATACTGTAGTCCAAAGCTGCCAATAATAATAATAATAATAATAATTGGAAAAAACAGTCAGATAATTGATCAAATTGCTCTGTAGCAGGCAAAAATGTATATTTCATTACAGTGTTGAAGGACTCCCAAAAACTAGGAGGCACCCTCCTTCTTCTTCTTTCGGCTGCTCCCGTTAGGGGTTGCCACAGCGGATCATTTTCTACCATATCTTTCTGTCCTCTGCATCTTGCTCTGTTACACTCGTCACCTGCATGTCCTCTCTCAACACATCCATAAACCTTCGCTTAGGCCTTCCTCTTTTCCTCTTCCCTGGCAGCTCTATCCTTAGCATCCTTCTCCCAATATACCCAGCATCTCTCCTCTGCACATGTCCAAACCAACGCAATCTCGCCACTCTGACTTTGTCTCCCAACCGTCCAACTTGAGCTGACCCTCTAATGTACTCATTTCTAATCCTATCCATCCTCGTCACACCCAGTGCAAATCTTAGCATCTTTAACTCTACCACCTCCAGCTCTGTCTCCTGCTTTCTGGTCAGTGCCACCATCTCCAACCCATATAACATAGCTGGTCTCACTACCGTCCTGTAGACCTTCCCTTTCACTCTGTCACAAAGTACTCCTGACACTGTTCTCCACCCATTCCACCCTGCCAGCACTCTCTTTTTCACCTCTCTTCCACAATCCCTATTACTCTGTACTGTTGATCCCAAGTATTTAAACTCATCCATCTTTGCCAACTCTACTCCCTGCATCCTCACCATTCCACTGACCTCCCTCTCATTTACACACATGTATTCTGTCTTGTTCCTACTGACCTTCATTCCTCTTTTCTCTAGAGCATATCCCCACCTCTCCAGGGTCACAATGTCATCAGCAAACATGATAGTCCATGGGGACTCCTGTCTAATCTCGTCTGTCAACCTGTCCATCACCATTGCAAACAAGAAAGGGCTCAGAGCTGATCCCTGATGTAATCCCACCTCCACGTTGAATGCATCTGTCGCTCCTGCCACAGACCTCACCATTGTCACACTTCCCTCGTACATATCCTGTACAACTCTTACATACTTCTCTGCCACTCGCGACTTCCTCATACAATACCACAGCTCCTCTCGAGGCACCCTGTCATATGCTTTCTCCAGGTCCACAAATGCAACTCCTTCTGGCCTTCTCTAAACTTCTCTATCAACATCCTCAGAGCAAACATTGCATCTGTGGTGCTCTTTCTTGCCATGAAACCATACTGCTGCTCACTAATCATCACCTCACTTCTTAACCTAGCTTCCACTACTCTTTCCCATAACTTCATGCTGTGGCTCATCAATTTTATTCCCCTGTAGTTACTGCAGTCCTGCACATTCCTCTTATTCTATAAATATCCGCACCAGTACACTTCTGCTCCACTCCTCAGGCATCCTCTCACTTTCCAAGATTCCATTAAACAATCTGGCTAAAAACTTCACTGCCATCCATCCTAAACTCCTCCATGCTTCCACAGGTATGTCATCTGGACTAACGGCCTTTCCATTTTTCATCCTCTTCATAGCTGTCCTTACTTCCTCCTTGCTAATCTGTTGCACTTCCTGATTCACTACCTCCACATCATCCAACCTCTTCTCTCTCTCGTTCTCTTCATTCATCAGTCTCTCAAAAGTACTCTTTCCATCTGCTCAATACACTCTCCTCGCTTGTGAGTACGTTTCCATCTTTATCCTTTATCACCATAACTGCCTGCACATCTTTCACAGTTCGGTCACTCTGTCTAGCCAATCAGTACAGGTCGTTTTCTCCTTCCTTAGTGTCCAACCTCTCATACAGCTCATCATACACCTTTTCCTTAGCCTTCGTCACCTCTCTCTTCACCTTGCGCCTTATCTCCTTCTACTCTTGTCTACTTTCTGCATCTCTCGGACTATCCCACTTCTTCTTTGCCATCCTCTTCCTCTGTATACTCTCCTGTATTTCCTCATTCCACCACCAGGTTCCCTTTTCCTCCTTCCTCTTTCCAGATGTCACGCCAAGTACTCTTCTTGCTGTCACCCTTACTACATCTGCTGTAGTTTCCCATCTGTCTGGTAACTCTTCACTGCCACCCAGTGCCTGTCTCACCTCCTCCCTAAACTCAACATTGCAGTCTTCCATTTTCAACTTCCACCATTTGATCCTTGGCTCTGCCCTTACTCTCTTCCTCTTCTTGATCTCCAACATCATCCTACAGACCATCATCTTATGGTGCTTAATTACACTTTCCCCTGCTACCACTTTGCAGTCTTCAATCTCCTTTAGATCAACTCTTCTGCATAGGATGTAATCTACCTGTGTGCATCTTCCTCCATTCTTGTATGTAACCCTATGTTCTTCCCTCTTCTTAAAATATGTATTTACCACAGCTATGTCCATCCTTTTGGCAAAATCCACTATCCTCTGACCTTCTTCAATCCTCTCCTTGACACCATACTTACCCATCACCTCCTTGTCTCCACTGTTCCCTTCACCAACATGCCCATTGAAATCCTCTCCAATCACCACTTTCTGTCCTTTGAGTACACTGTTCATCACTTCATCCAAATCACTCCAAAAATCTTCTTTCTCACCCATTGCACACCCAACTTGCAGTGCATATGCACTAACAACATTCATCATCACACCTCCAATTTCCAGCTTCATAATCATTACTCTGCCTGATTCTCTTTTCACCTCCAAAACACTCTTGACATACTGTTCCTTCAGAATAACTCCTACCCCATTTCTCTTTCCATCCACACCATGATAGAACAATTTGAATCCACCTCCGATCCACCTGGCCTTACTCCCCTTCCATTTAGTCTCTTGCACGCACAATATATCAACCTTCCTTCTCTCCATCATATCTGCTAACTCTCTCCCCTTACCAGTCATACTGCCAACATTCAAAGTTCCTACCCTCAGTTCCACTCTCTTTACTTTCCTCCTCTCCTCCTGCCTCCGGACACGTCTCCCCCCCTCTTCTTCTCCTTCTTCTTCTTCGGCCAACAGTAGCCCAATTTCCACCAGCACCCTGTTGGCTAACAGTACTGGTGGCGGTCGTTGTTAACCCAGGGCTTGACCGATCTGGTATGGAAATTTGTATTGTTGTCCGCATATTGATTTGGCAAAATTTTACATCGGAAGCCGTTCCTGACGTAACCCTCCCCATTTATCCCGGCTTGGGACCAGCACGAAGGAGGCACCCTAGTGGCTTGAAATACAACTATTAAACAGTCAACAGCACATAAAAAAAACAATTTTCAAAGCGCACAATAGCGACACCTATCCTTACCACTGACCCCGGACTAATGGAACAGGGACATTTTAACTACACCACACTTGTCGTAAGACAATGGATCCATATCATTCTGAAAAAGGGGGAATCCATTCTCTTATGATCACTTTACTCCTACACACAAACTAACTAACTACACTTCACACATCCCTGAGGATTACATCTAAACCATCAAAACCCTAAAAAACACAAATGAATGAATGACAAAATTAAACTTATACCACCCACTGCACTGTGACTGCTCTCCCCCTTTCCAGTTTCACCACTCTTGCATGTGCAAAATCAGCTGCTTGCCAGCTTTTTGCAGCATAAAGAAGACACTCACACCATAGGATGAAAAACTAACAGCAGCAAGCCCACTAAAGGAGAGGACTCTTTCGAGCAGGTAAGTGAAGGCAATTTATGAAATCTAAAAAACTGTTTCTCGTTGCAAATAAGCATTAATAGAAAAAACAACTCGTAAGGATTCACTTGAAGTAATTTTTATTTTTTCAATATTGCACCTTCTATCTCTATGCTACGATGTATTTGGCTAATTAATGTACAGTATACTACTGTTTTTTCTGACTCACCAGAGCCAGCAAAGGACACGGTGACGGTTCTGTTACTGTCACAAGACTGTGTGAACAGATCACCTTGCTTGAGAAACAGTTGCATGGCGTCTGTCCCTCACTCTCCTGTCACTGATGAGGACATTGTATCTGCTGGAAGTTCCAGTGGCAGTAAAGTAGGTGGTACATCTGAAAAAAATACCAAAAAAAAAACCTCTCTGTCAACCCTGATCTGGTGAGGATGTTAAGCTCTTGGATGGTCAGCTATCCTGCTGGTCTGCTGAAACCTTGCCTGCAGTTAGAACATAGTGGAACAGCTTGATCTATGCTGTCTGGCCTGCAGCATGCCAAAGGCCCTCTCCCTTACATCCCTTATATTTACAGGCAGTATGGATGCACAGAAAACTCACTACATGTGGTTTTTCTTCTTGCTGTGACCTACAGTTTGAATTATGGCCTTTTTAATGGTGACCTTATCAAGGGCTGTTCCATTATTATAAGCTTTCCTGTATTTAGTAAATTGTAATTCCTAACTACACAAGCAGCATTGCTGGTCAGAGGACTAATACAAATTGACATATATTTTTCCTGTTCCAGAAAATTTTGCATTCCTTTTTTTATTAATAGAATTGCTGTCACCTTATGAGAGATCAGAATCAGGAAATTCACACTGGGGAAGGAAAACACAAATAAATAGTTTTGCTGTAAAAAAGTACTGTTTATAACTACAGGCACTGTGACATTGTTCTTTATGTTGCACAGGAAATGTGAGGGTCAAGCACTGCACATTCTGATCTTCAGGTACTTAAAAAATAACAAAAAGACTTTCCAGATATATAATATCATTCAGACCCCAGCACCCATAACTTTGGAAAGGTAGCTAAACAGGTGAGAATTGAAGAAGCAAGTGCTGTAGTAAAATTAACAGACTTTAATAGAATGTCTTGTACTATATCACATCACTGCCATGTAAAGCTAAAAAGACATACATATAATACAATGAGCTTAAAGTAATATTACAATATATATGACAGATGAATTTAAAGTAGTATACCTGAAGAAATAATCACATATCTACCATTCTACTGTTCTCTGAATCAGTTATAATATTCATAGCAACCTAACGTAAGTATAAGTTTGTACTGTATCGCAAACACCACATGCAAAGACATAAAAAGGTAACAAATGTTAAAACAATAATAACATTTGGAAACTATTTTATAAATCCTACAAATCCTCTTTAATAAAATCCCTGTGTGCGTCCAGGTGTCCGTGTGTGTGTGTCTTCTGGTGAAGTGCGCATTCGCGGGGCACGGTGCAGTGCACGATATTACTGTCAGAAAAAGTTACAGGCGTTTTACGGAAATACAAACCAGCATTACTGCGAAAGGAAATTAAAGGTACACAATACAGTGACGCATATTACAGCCACATACAAACCAGTATTACTGTCAGAGGAGATTAAAGGCATATTACCGACGCGCACGCCTGTATTACCACCAGAGAAAATTAAAGATATATTACGGATGTACAAGCCAGCGGACGTACAAGACAGTATTACTGTAACAGAAAATTAAAGACACACAATACACGGCGGCAGCCCATGAAGAACGGTCAGCTCAGCAAGTAAACATCAACAAAAGAAAGGCTGAAAGAAAGAAAAATAGAACCAAAAAAAAGTAATGAGGTCAAAGTCCCTTGCCATTTAATATAGACTGTTCCTACTAATGTTAATGCACTACTGTTCTAGCGCCCATTATTGTAACGGGCTAAATGACTAGTAGTAAATAATCTCATAAGCAATGCAGGTTGATGAAAGGAGATAGCATTGCTACAGTTTCCTGATATGTGGCTGAAAATGTCCGCCACAAACTCTAACCAATCAGTTAACATTATCTTTCAAAGAAAGGTGACCAGAGTATGTGGACCAACTACTGAGGGATCACACTCCTCAGTCTCCCAGGTAAGGCATACACAACGGTGCTGGAGAGAAGACACTGCCCGATAGTGGAACCAAAGATATAACAGGAAAAATGTGGATTCCACCCTGGATATGGAACAGTAGACCAATTCTTCTCCATGGCGCAGATGTTGGAGGGTGCATAGAAGTATTTTAATCCAGTCTACATGTGTTTTATAGATTTGAAAAAAATATATAACAGTGTGCCTTGCATGTGTTGGCAGTGCTGCGAGAATATGAGGTAACAGTGCCGCTCTTGTGTGCTATTCGTTTCCTATATGATTGTAGGGAGAGCTGTGTTCAAATAATTAGCATTAAGTTAAAATTATTCACTGTGTGTTTGAACTCCATCAATGCTGTGCCTTGTCACCACTTCTGTTTTTGGTTTCATGGACAGGCTATGAAGGTGCTGCCAAGGATATGAGGATGTGCAGATGATGTTGTCCTGTTTGCCTCGTATGACTGTGACCTTTGGCATGCACTCGAGTGATTTATTGCTGTGTAATAGCTGGGATGAGGACCAGCACCTCCAAGTTTAAGGTCATGGTCTTTTCTTGGAAAAGAGTGGATTGCTCTCTCCAGGTGAGGGGGGAACAACTGCCCTTAGTGGGGAAGTTCAAGTATCTCTGGATATTGTTGACAAGTGACAGAAAATGGGAGCGTGATATCAACAAGTGGATTGGAGTGATGGCAACTGTTTTGTAGGCACTGTAACGGTACAGCATAAATAAAAAATTCTCCGTTTACTGGTTGATCTACATCCCGGTCCTGAATTATGTTCATGAAATGTGGGTAATGACCGAAAGAATGAGATCGCAGATACAAGCAGCAGATATGAGGGCGACGAGCCAGCCATGGCAGTGTGGGCATGTTGTAAGGATAACCCCCTAGCGACCCCTCCTAGTGCTGCTCTGGGCATGTCCCACTGGGCAGAGACCCTGTGGCAGACCCAGGGGATTATATCTCGTGGCTTGTTTAGAAACACCTAGGAATTCCCTAAGAAGAGCTGGAATCTGTTGCTTGAGACAGGGTAGTCAGGTGTGACCTGCTTGGCCTGCTGCCACCATGACCCTCACTAGGAAAAGCAGTTGAGAAGGTGAGATGAGATTTTGCCACCGGTGATGCAGGATCACTATGAAAATACAATATGTAGCATGGAAACATCCATCCATCTTTGTAGCTCACTTATCCAGGCCAGGTCTCAGGATAGGGGAAGAAATGACCAACTTCACTCAGGGAACACCTTGGACATGAACCTCAGTCACTTTGCTGCAAGGCAACAGCTCTACCACTGTGCCACCAGCTGCCTATTACCTACATTTAAAATCAATAAAGCATTTTTAAAACACTCACACTCTAGCAGTATCATTTTTAAAATACCTCACATAGTATGTACCATCCATCCATTATCTAAACCCCTTATACAAGGTTTGTCTATTAAATAATGAGTCTGACACAATAACTCACATTTATTTATATAACAATTCTAATGCTTGTCCCCTTCAATATACTGCCCATTTGCAATTACGCACCGATGCAGTCTTGGTTTCCACTGGTCGAAGGTACGGAGCAGATCAGTTTCTGTCAGCTTTTTCAAGACATGTGATGTTTTCTGCTTTAATTCTTTACTGCATCCATTGACTCAAAACGTGTTCCTTTAAGCACCAGTTTCAAATTTGGTAAAACACACGACACATGCACTCTTCCCCATAAGCCTCACTAAGCATTTGAAAATATTTTGTTGGTGTTTTGTTCATTTTTACTAAAAATTTAAAACTGACATGTTGCTCAACTTTTAAACTTAGCATGATTCTGGCACACAATGGGAAACATAACTGCATTAAATGGTGACTTACAATCAACTAAACAGCAGAGAGTGTTTGTTGTGCTCATAATCAGTTCTCACTGCTTTGTTTAAGAGACAGAAAAACAGTCTCATTATTTAATAGACAGACCTCGTACAATTCTAAGTAGCTAATGCCTCTCTCGGTGGCATTTTGCACAAGCCAAGAACTAATGTGATCCTTTTATGATCTCATACTGTCTTATATATAAAATGTATGTGGCCAATTCACACAAAATATCAGTGTAAGGTTGTTTTGTTATGTTATAATTATCCTAAGCTATATAACAAACTGGAAATGTTTGCAATCTATTCTCTCTATATAAAACCCTAAGCTTAAAAGTGCAACGATTTTTTGCAATGATTTTATGTGACGTTTTTATGTCACATTTTTTGTCACACTTTAAATCAGGCTTATTTTAAAACCTACATACAGTGCATCCGGAAAGTATTCACAGCACATCACTTTTTCCACATTTTGTTATGTTACAGCCTTATTCCAAAATGGATTAAATTCATTTTTCTCCTCAGAATTCTACACACAACACCCCATAATGACAACGTGAAAAAAGTTTACTTGAGATTTTTGCAGATTTATTAAAAATAAAAAAATTGAGAAAGCACATGTACATAAGTATTCACAGCCTTTGCCATGAAGCTCGAAATTGAGCTCAGGTGCATCCTGTTTCCCCTGATCATCCTTGAGATGTTTCTGCAGCTTAATTGGAGTCCACCTGTGGTAAATTCAGTTGACTGAACATGATTTGGGAAGGCACACACCTGTCTATATAAGGTCCCACAGTTGACAGTTCATGTCAGAGCACAAACCAAGCATGAAGTCAAAGGAATTGTCTGTAGACCTCCAAGATAGAATTGTCTTGAGGCACAAATCTGGGGAAGGTTACAGAAAAATTTCTGCTGCTTTGAAGGTCCCAATGAGCACAGTGGTCTCCATCATCCGTAAGTGGAAGAAGTTCGAAACCACCAGGACTCTTCCTAGAGCTGGCCAGCCATCTAAACTGAGCGATTAGGGGAGAAGGGCCTTAGTCAGGGAGGTGACCAAGAACCCGATGGTCACTCTGTCAGAGCTCCAGAGGTCCTCTGTGGAGAGAGAAGAACTTTCCAGAAAGACAACCATCTCTGCAGCAATCCACCAATCAGGCCTGTATGGTAGAGTGACCAGACGGAAGCCACTCCTTAGTAAAAGGCACATGGCACCTGAAGGACTCTCAGACCATGAGAAAGAAAATTCTCTGGTCTGATGAGACAAAGATTGAACTCTTTGGCGTGAATACCAGGCATCATGTTTGGAGGAAACCTGGCACCATCCCTACAGTGAAGCATGGTGGTGGCAGCATCATGCTGTGGGGATTTTTTTCAGTGGCAGGGACTGGGAGACTAGTCAGGATAAAGGGTAAGATGACTGCAGCAATGTACATAGACATCCTGGATGAAAACCTGCTCCAGAATGCTCTTGACCTCAGACTGGGGCGACGGTTCATCTTTCAGCAGGACAACGACCCTAAGCACACAGCCAAGATATCAAAGGAGTGGCTTCAGGACAACTCTGTGAATGTCCTTGAGTGGCCCAGCCAGAGCCCAGACTTGAATCCGATTGAACATCTCTGGAGAGATCTTAAAATGGCTGTGCACCGACACTTCCCATCCAACCTGATGGAGCTTGAGAGGTGCTGCAAAGAGGAATGGGTGAAACTGGCCAAGGATAGGTGTGCCAAGCTTGTGGCATCATATTCAACAAGACTTTAGGCTGTAATTGCTGCCAAAGGTGCATCGACAAAGTATTGAGCAAAGGCTGTGAATACTTATGTACATGTGATTTCTCAGTTTTTTTATTTTTAATAAATTTGCAAAAACCTCAAGTAAACTTTTTTCACGTTGTCATTATGGGGTGTTGTGTGTAGAATTCTGAGGAAAAAAATGAATTTAATCCATTTTGGAATAAGGCTGTAACATAACAAAATGTGGAAAAAGTGATGCGCTGTGAATACTTTCCGGATGCATTGTATATATGTTTGGTATCATTCTTTTCAGAATTTATCGAACTTTAATGTGATGTTGTTAGATTTTCAGATTTTTATTCCGTTTTAAATTCTAAACTAAAAAATATCAAGAACTTGCGTCCCACAAGACAAGACGTTGTGCCAAGAGATTTAACCATGCCCAGGGCCAGAAATAAAAGACAAAGAGTAGGAGAGCTGCTCTACAGGCTTTTAAATGTTCAAAGCGCCACGCGAGATGCAGATCATGCAGTACGGCAGCAGTAGCAAGCCAGCAGCTGATCAAGCAAAAAAAATCTGTATTTGTTTCCCATTGTATCACCGTTTAAGAAGGGGTTTCGGAGGAGCGACCGCATCTCCTTGGGGTGCGTTCAGCCCTCCTCTTCACAACGCTAGCAGCAGAGATGTGAAGTGGCTGGCACGTAGCACAGGCTGGGGGGGTTGGTGAACGAAGTAAGCAGGGGGCGAACCCCCTAGTAACAATATATATTTTTATTTCTAATCTACCTTGGTGTATTTAAAGCAGACGCTTACTCTATTTAGATGCTTACTCTATACAGTTTTCCTGCTATTTGGAGTTATGGATCCCAGTTCTATTAACAGTTGATTTTAAATGAGATTTTGTTAACTTTTATATCAAAAGAAATTATTTTTTATTAAAAAATAGTAGTGGGCAGGTGGTGTTTGGAACCAATATGTCTACTGGTTGGGGTCTTTCCTGTGCTGAGTTTGCCTGCTAAAATAGTAACTATGTGCAGTATAATATTAAAAACAGACAGTTTCTCAAACAGGCAATTTAACATACAGTATTTTAAAGTGAAAATCTATTTCCATGTCTGGAATACATACAGTATGTTCTTATGTCACCTAAAGGCTAAAAGTAAGTTTGATTAAAAATACCGTAAATATATTAAGTATCTACATTTTTTTCTCTATTTGAAGTTGTTTTTGACAAGGACACAACATTTATTTAAAGTATTTGTATAAACATTTTTCTATGTTTATTCATATGCAAATGTTTTCTGTAGCCCAGATGTCAGTCTCACTCATCAGAATTAGCAAATTAGCTATTCAAGTGCTGCTTGCAGATGCCACCATGATTAATTTAGCCATCCATTTTTGAAAATCACTTATCCTGTTCTACTCAGGCTTTAAGCATCACAGATATCTTTACTGACAGTGACTTATTGGACAGGCTTGTCTCTGTTACTTTTAATTTGCTGTAATCCTCATAAGGATGCTCACAAACTGTAGATTTTTGGTAACTGTCAGTGAGTGGATTGCTGGACTGTTTAAGTGAGCCATTCAATGTAATGCACAATAAACAGCTGAATTTATGCTATGAGCAATACTGTTATTGTTGCATAGTTTTGTTTTCCAATATTGTTATTGTTGCACAGCCTCCTTTTCCAAGGTTACTAGGACAATAAGGATATGTTACATTTTTATTTATAAAGCTTGAATGCTGTAAGGTTAAGTAACTTTCTCAGAGTGGCACACAGAGTTGTAGATTGCACCAGCTGCCTTGTGGTATAAAGTCTAATATCCTACCCACTACATCTGTCTGATCAATACAGAGCCCCTAATGAGTAAGAAGACAGCTCCCTGGTGAGGGTAGCGTTGGCAACAGGCCACACTAGGGGCCACTACAGGAGCCACACCTGGAAGGGGTGTTCATCAGTTAAAAATCACGTAAATCAAGGCTAATAATTTAGGCATTTCCAGTATTAACTTGTCCAATTATATAAAAAGAGCCTTAGAGCACAAAGTGCCTTTCGTGAACACTTTCACAATTAAACATCCGATCAGTCTCTGAATTTAAATCCAGTCTGTAAGCTCAGTCACTTAGTCTAGATTGCCCCGATCACAGCTACTGATAAGCTGTTTCTACTGCAGCTCTGTTTGTTAGTCATTTGCACATGCAAAAACAAAACTTGGCACTCATGATTTGTTACTGGCCCTCCTGTATTTTCTACCACTTCTCAGTATCCTGCTGGGACACCTGTTGCCACTGCTATATTGCTAAGCTTTAATTAGGAATTAAGACTGGAGATAAATCTGCTTCTTAATTACTGTGCATTGTTTAGCATGAACTTAAGAAGAACATGCAGGAAAAGCAGTAACCACAGTGATATTAGGATAGCAAGGCATCTTCCAAATATGGAAAAATGTCAGAATAAAGCTGAGTAAGGTAAACAAGCAATAATTGTAAATTAACATGAAAAGCACAAGAGGAAGTGCAGAAACTGGACCATGGTGCGAGTAGGGAATACAATATGACTGACCACAAAATATAGGGCTTTATTAGAAACTAGCTGTGTAAGCCCGTGCTGTAAAAACCCGGGGTTCTAGAAACTATTGAAATCGTCAGAAAAAAACCTGAAATGTAGAGATGTTAGGTAACTGAAAGGAACTTCTCTGGGCATCTCTCTGCTAGGAGGATTTGTTTTGCCGACGTGCTTGCCTCGCTTGTGTGTTAGCAGCAGGAGGAAAAGTAAAAGGGATACCGTTTTGCTGATTTTAGCGGCTAAGCGACTTTGTCTTTCTTCTGAGGTTTCATTTTTCTGACGTGCTGGCTTCGCTTGTATTATTAGCGGCTAAGCAAGTTTTCTGTTTCCTCAGACGGAGCCTTCACCCCGACTCCACCTCTCACTTCCGGGCTGGACAGATGCACACACTTCCATGCGTAGACATTTTTATATAAGATAAACAAAAAATGAGTTTGCACAAACAACAGTTAGGACCCGTCCCCCCACCCGAAGGCGGAGGGAGGCTACCCTCTCGTCCACCGGGGTAAACCCCAATGTACAGGCTCCAAGTCGGGGGGCAATAAGTATGCCCACACCCGCTCGGCGCCTCTTACCGGGGGCAACTCCAGAGTGGTACAGAGTCCAGCCCCTCTCAAGGAGATTGGTTCCAGAGTCCAAGCTGTGCATCGAGGTGAGCCCGACTATATCTAGCCGGAACCTCTCGACCTCGCGCACTAGCTCAGGCTCCTTCCCCTTCAGAGAGGTGACATTCCACGTCCCAAGAGCCAGCTTCTGTAGCCGAGGATCGGACCGCCAAGGTCCCCGCCTTCGGCCACTACCCAACTCACACTGCACCTGACCTCCTTGGCCCCTCCCATAGGTGGTGAGCCCATGGGAAGGGGGACCCACGTTGCCTCTTCGGGCTGTGCCTGGCCGAGCCCCATGGGTGCAAGCCCGGCCACCAGGTGCTCGCCATCGAGCCCCACCTCCAGGCCTGGCTCCAGAGGGGGGGCCCCGGTGACCCGCGTCCAGGCGAGGGAAAACGCTGTCCAAATTTTGTATTCATCATGGAGGTTTTGTTGAACCACACTTTGTCTCATCCCTCACCTAGGACCAGTTTGCCTTGGGTGGCCCTACCAGGGGCATAAAGCCCCGGACAACAGAGCTCCTAGGATCATTGGGACACGCAAACCCCTCCACCACGATAAGGTGGCAGTTTGAGGAGGGGGAGTTTTGTATTGGGAACTTCCTTCGCCTCCAAGTCCAACAACATTGGCTAAAGGTGGTCATATACCAAGGCTTCTGTTTAAATCTGTCTCAAGGATAGAATAAGTATAGTATTTACATCATATCTGCCGCTAAAAGTCTAGCAGATATTGGCCTCTAGGAATGTTGCACATGGGTAATTCCCTTACAGTTTCAAACAAATAAAACAAAATGTCCTCACACATTTTTGGTCCAAGATAAATCTGTTAGGCTAATAGTTGCATCTTTGGTCAGAAAGGTCACACTCTGCAACTGGATTCCTTATTTGCAGTCCTCAACATGTGCAGATTGGAAAATTGTGAAGAGATTTGCCTTCTGATACAATAATACCAGGACAATGTCTCCCTTAATGTCTGCAAAACCAAGTCATAGTCATAGTTTTCAGAAAGTAGGAAGAAGACCATACTCCCATCTGCAGCTTCAATTTTCTTGAGTTTACCATCACTGATGAACTAAAATGAGCAGAACACATCTTGATTATAGTTAAGAAGGATTACCAATGGCATTACATCCTTAGATGTTTCAGGAAAGCCTTCATGATTCCATCTATGCTCAAAAACTTTAACAAGTTCCCAGTACAACCAATCCTCACTGCCTGCATAGCATCCCGGTAGAGCACCTCCTCAGCTCAGGGCTACAAAACACTGCAGAGACTAGCAGATGTTTTCTGTTCATACAACTCATGATTTATATAACAAATGCTGCCATAGAAAGGCAAATAGTATCACTGAAGACTAAAGCCATCCTGAACCATCAATTTTCTTCTTTCTCCATTCCGTCGGATAGTCCAGAGTCATTTACACTCACACCAATAGATTCAGGGATAGTTGATAGTGGAGAGTCATAAGGTTACTCATCAGCCACATGCTGACAAAGGCACAGTTGTTCCATATACTTTATTTTGAATTTATTTTTACAATGCTGGATGCATTCTGTTGTTGGTATCGTACGTCTGTCACAGCCTATAAGTAAAAACTAAAACTAGTCGTCTTCATTTTTTCCAATGGCGCAGTAATTTTCTTTGTCTTAAGAATGTGAACATTCAGCCCGACTACAGACAGACACCAGGACACACGGAAGTCCAAACACACGGTTTTATTTGTATTTCTGCCTTCTTTACAGTACCTGACACAGTGCACCAAACACCACAATAAACTCAGTCCTTTCCTTCTCCTTTCTTGATTCTTCTGCCACCTCCACTCCTCTCCTCGCAAGCTCCGTCCTCTGCCTCTCGACTCCGGCTCCCTGAATGGAGTTAGGCGGCCCCTTTTATAATGCAGCCGGATGTTCTCCAGGTGCTCCCTGATGACCTTTCTGCAGCACTTCCTGGTTTGGCAGAAGTGCTGCATGGGCACCCGGAAGCACTCTGGGTGTACCTGGTTCCTGTTCCGGCAGCACTTCTTGGTGTGGCGGAAGTGCTGCATTCCATGGCTCCGGAACCATCTAGGCGACCCCTGGCAGTGGCTACGGGCCCCCAGAGGGTTGAGCTAAAAAGCTCCGTGGACCCCATGCAATCCAGGGGGCTGCCCTCTTGCGTTCCGGGTAAGAAATTGCCCCTCTCCCGGTCCCCTGCTTCTCCAGGCCTCCTAGTGGGGCAAGGCCCCCAGCCATCTATCACAAGAAGTACAGGTCTCTTAGACCCTATATTGATTTTAGGGAGATGAGTAATATGCTATGTGGAATAATTATTTATTTTACTCATTAAGTTAAGCAAGTCAACTGATGTTGGCCATTATTAGCACAAGATCATGAATTTACAAATGTACTAGTAGTATTTCAGACTATTATAAATTATGTTTTCCATCGAAACACCCTTTTTTTGTGTTATTGGTTTTAAAGCTATTTTTTATTTCTGTCAAAGATAATTATTAATATTTGTTTCTAGTGTGTTAGGTTTAAATGCTGCAACAGAAAATGTGAATTATTTGGGAAACTAAACAAATGTGAATTCCAGATCTTTATTGTCAGTATTGAAGTTTCTAAGTTTAATTGATCATAGCTGGTTTCTCATTACATGACATGTATTCAGAGGGGATGTCAAACTTGCTGATCTTCTTATCTGCTGATATCAGATTACAAGACATACTGTAGATATCACAGGAGAAGAAAGTTTACAGAACTCAGTGCTGGCTTTTCAGCACAGTTTTACAATTCCTTCTCCTGTTTTCTGACAACCAATAATGTCTTGTCTGACAGAACTGGTGCTATATGAATGCTTCCCAGGTTCGGTGAGCTCACCCAAAATCTGTGCATTTTTTTATTTTCCCTTTCTGTCATGGTATATAAAACAAGAAACATCAGACAAGCCAAACTAGACTCTCTTCTGTTTGTGAGGCCTAAAACACTCTCATTCCTTATTCCTCATAGCCGCATTACATGCATTTTACGTCCTGCTGAGCACTCATTGGCTGTCAGCTCTAATAGCCACAGAGCCCACCCCTTATAAATAAAGATATTTTTTTTTGTTGGAGCAAGTGGCAAACTGGTTGGATTGAGTCTCTGGGTATGTCAGACTACACGACTAGTATTCATCGGAGTCCATTGGCACTTTCTCTGACTCAATAACACTATGTAAATGAAAACTGACTGAAAATCTCTGGAAAAGTTATATAATGTGACAGAGGCATAATACTAAAGCAGAAGCAGTTCAAAATTGTGTTTAAAAGAAAATACTGAATCTTTACATGGTTTGCAAATTACCTTAGGAGGTTTACTATGAATGCCAGGCTCACCTTTCACAACAAAAGCATTTTAAAAATCTGAGAGGGCAGCATAAGCTCAGGGAGTGTTTGCCATTATAAATATGATTAACTTCTTCAGCATTTTTTAAACATATAAACCTCGCTATTAAGTCTGAAATCAAGGTATTTGTGTAGGAGTTGTATTATCACAAAGATTTACTTACACAAATAGTGGCAATTCATGTTAAAAGAAAGAAGTAATGATGTTGGTACTTGGAAATTACTAACCATTAACCTCTTCCTTGAAGGACAGAAGACTTTTGTTAAACATTGCTTTGTGATATTTACAGACTACAAAAATGTATCTTATATAATATATTAAAACACCTTGGCCCTTCCTAATAAAGGTTAGTATTAGTTTTTGCACAATTTAATTTAGCTGTTTCTTAAGCTGAAATAATTTTAACAAAGTAAATATTCTTTGGTTCTATTAACCTTATGATTAAAGTACAGGTGCTTTAGGCATAATGACATTTTTACCATAGACCGTAGTGTATTATTATTTCCTCCTGATGCTAATCTAACTACATTATTACATTGAACACAATTATTTAATTTCACTTAAATCAGAAATTAAAATAGACTTTAGGGCATTTTTGCAGGCTTTCTCTTGTTCAGGATGATTCTTCGTGTGTCAAAGCATGTGTTAAATGAAGCTTATTTTTAAGTGGGTTTATTGTGCCCTCTTTTCATGCCAGACACAGCACTCTTGTATCTGTCAATTTATTTTACAGATGTGCCTCTTCAAAATAGGTATACCAGCATTTCTCAACCTTTAACTATTTGCGACCCGAGTTTTCATAACAGTTTTAATCATGTCCCCCTAATGTTTTTTTGAAAGGATTCCACTAATACCAATTTGTTCTTTTTTAATTAATGATATATCATAGATGCATATTTTATTATACCCACTTAACTTTTATCGACATTTATCTAACTCTATATTTATTTTTCTAGTATCAGAATGCAGTTTAAGTTAATTTGTTTTGGTTTCAATAGATGTATTTTTCATATTTTCGATTCTTGTTTTCTTTTTTTCACATCTTCGTGCCCCCCTAGAGGGGCCCGCCCCACAGTTTGAGAACCACTGGGGTATACCATAGTCCTTTTTGTTGTAGACTAGTGTTGATCAGCGAAATTTGCTTAAGTGTTTTTTACAGCGAATATGCTGCATTCACCAGTGACCTTGTTCTGCAAATATTTTGCTGTGCAGCTGACTTAGACAAACATTTTTTTTACCAGCATCCAATGGTGATTTGTGAGGCCAGTGTAACATCACAGAGCAGTACTAGCCTTGGGCAGAACTTTCATGCATGCACACTGTAAGAGGGTGGCTAAATCTGCTTTACATATGACTGAATATCACGACTCAATCTAGTTAATTTGCACCCCGCATGTGTTAAAAAGAGAAAAAAAAAGTTGCAGTATTTTCATTTGAGTGTTACATTAGTTGACTATAATAAAAATATAATTAATGCAACCAGATATATCACTAAACCCTGTGTGCTGGCAATGCAACACTGCATGCATAATTAGCCATGTGCAACGGCTGCGTTTCAAAACTAACCTTAAAGGATCCCTCCCCTTCACCCTCGTCTAATTAGAATCAGGAGACCATGTGAAATAATAATAATAACAAAAAATGTATTCCTATTTACAAGGAGTTTCTATCTTCTTCATAAAAGAAAAAAGTGTGAAGCATCTGTACACAGATGCCAAGCCCAGATCCACAATTTCAAATAATGGGAACAGCCAGTTCTGTGCAACCATTTCGTGGCACAGCCAAGACTGGAACTCTGTGATTGCAATGATATGTATGTTTTATTTTTTTAATTATTGATAGTTTGTGGCTATTTGTTTATTTTATTTGTGGGTATTGTTTCATCTGCATCTTTTGTTGTTTGAGGCACAGTGGCTAGTGGTTTGAACCGCTGCTTCACAGCTTTGATCACATTTTTGGCCTCACTTATTAGTTTTTCATACTTGGCAGACACTTCACTAGCACTCTGGGGTGCTTAAAAGACCATTGCACCATAATAATCCACTCAAAACGAGTTCTATTCCTTCTTTCCCATTGACTTGACAAAGTTCCTAAACATTTACTCAATTTCACTGAATTTAAGGCAAAATACAGTCAGCAAGGTTTGCGCAGCACAACTGTAGACTGATTTTCAAATGCCACAAACCTTGTACTGCTTAAAACATTACACTGCGTTCAGGGTTTAGCAGATATTTTTTTTAAATTGTCAAGAACCATGCATAGGAGACTGTGGAAGATTGTGGGTTCGCTTCCCAGTTCCTCCCTGTGTGGATAGCGCTTTGAGTACTGAGAAAAGCGCTATGTAAATGTAATGAATTATTATTATTATTATTACCAAGTCTCCATGCTGTTTTGCAGAAGACCTCAGTTTTTCATATACTTGAAAACAATTTTGTCTCCAGCTGGTTAAGGACGTTTTCACACTTTTTTAGCTGATGTTTTAATAGTTTTTTTTTTCTGGCCTACAATATTCTATTTACTTCAAGAATCCAATGTGGCCACAATGGTATGACTGCGTCAAGTGTTGACCACAGCAGCCTTATCCCCATTATAAAAGCAAGCCTGGATGTATGGTAGGATTCCTGCTCTGCTGAGATTTTGGAGAAGACAAATTCCATCTTTTTGATACCTTTATATTTTGCACTGGGATTTCATGTCATGGCCAGTCTGGGAATATGTTGTAATTAACCCAGGATGAGTAGCAAACTGTTGCTGAGGACAGGTAGACCTGGTCTGTTCATCTCAAAATGTGGCAACCACAACCCTCATCAAGAAAGTAGTTTGAAGCCGAAGTGAGTTAAAGTATTTCATTATGTTTATTCATGTAATGAATAACCTGTGTTGGCAAATAGGATACACTATACTGTACAGTATGCATAGTATATATGGTTCTAAAACAGAAGAACATAGAAAGAAGAATGATGCCAACCAATTTGCAATAAAAAAGTGGAACACCATGCTTGAAAAACAATCAAATACACAGTTTCTACAAAAATGTTTTCACCATCTTGGAAGTTTTCACATTTTGTTGGTATACAACATTGAATTGCCATGGATTTAATTTCATTGCTTTGACACTGATCAAAATGAAAAATGTTTTAATGTCACTGTGGAAAGAGATCACTGTAAAGTAGTTTAAATTAATTACAAATATAAAATACAAAATAATTGATAAGACACACCTAATTGATTACTGATGCAGCCAGCTGGTTTAAGAATTCACATCATTAGTTCAATGGAGATCACCTGTCTGGGGTCTCAATTAATTGTAGTATAAATACATCTTATCTAGAAGGTCCAGCTTATGGATACTCAATATGGTGGTCTAATCTATAAAATGAAGGCAAAAAGAACACCCTAAGCAACTCTGAAAAGGTGATGGAAACGCAGAAGTCAGAGAGGATGGAGACAAGAAAATATCTTTAGGAGTCCAGTTAAATCAGACATTAAGAAATTTAAAGAATATGGCAAAGCTGTAAATCTGCCCAAAACCACAAAAACTGAGTGGTCATTCAAGAAGAAGACTAGTGAGGGAGAGACCTGTGATAAATTTAAAGGAGTTACAATCTACTTTGGCTGGAACTGGGAAGGCTGTACATACAACAACTGCTGGCTGGGTGCTTCTCCAGTCACAGCTTTATGGTAGAGTGGCAAAGAGAAAACCACTGTAAAAAAGACACACATTACATCTCAATAGTTTTCCAGAACTATATTTTGTCAGAAAGCACAATGGAGACTCTGAAATCAGCTAGAAGAAGCCTCTATGGTCTGAAGAGACCAAAAATTAGCTTTTTGACAATCGAACTAAACACCATGTTTAAAAACTGGACATCATCACCTTGAAGCATGGTGGTGGCACATACTTCTCTGCAACAGGGCTTGGAAGGCTATTGAAGGGGGGCGGGGGGATAAATATGGCAAAATACAGCAAAACCCTGGAGAAAACCTGATGTAATGTGCAAGATGCCAGCGCCATGCAAAGCAATTTGTTTTCCAGGAAGAAAATGATGCCAATCATAAAGCCAAAGCTAAACAGGTATGACAAAAAAACAATAAATGTTAATGTCCTGGAGTAGCCATGTCAGACATCAGATCTCAATCTAGTTGACTAATTGTGGCTGGACTTGAAAAACGTTGATCACTCATGATCCCCATACAACAGGCTGAGAAGTTTTTTAACAAAGAATAGGGAAAAATTACTGCGTACAAAGCTGATAGAGAGAAGAATGTGTATACAGACTCAAGGCTGTCATGGCTGCCAAAGGTGCATTAACTAAATACTGACTTGATGGCGGTGAATACTTATGAAACCAATTATTTTGTGTTTTATATTTGTAATTAATTTAGACCAGCCTGCATTAACATTAAAGAGTCTTTTTCTGTTGATCAGATTTAAAAAAACCAAATATAATCCACTGTGATTTAGTGTTGTTTAATAATAAAATGTGAAAACCTCAAAGTGGTTGCATATCTTTTTATTGGCACAAACTGTACTTATGACTAAGGCTGCCAGATTCAATGATTGGGCTAGGACTAAGTAAACTTCTGAATTTTTATCACTCCGTTTTGAAGTTTCTGTATTAAGGTTCTCACTGTGTACCCTTTTCCTAAAGTTTTGTCTTTTTTTTTTACTTCTTATTTGACAGTTCTTAGGAAGAAACAAGACACATTCACAGAAAAAAGCTGATGCATGTTCCCTATGCTGTACATCTATAATAGTCATAATAAAAATTCTCCAATTCTGCTCACATGTTACTTATCCACAGAAAGCTTTGTTCAGTGTATAGCTTGCTGTGCAAACAGGCTTCAGCAGTAAATGTGCTTAGCTCAGCCTTAATTTGTACACTTTTTCCTTTCCTCAGAAAACCTAAGGGACTACTCTGTATGAATGCCTGGAGGATCAGGAAAAGTTTATACGTCAATAGAAAAGGTTTTCTGAAGCAGAGAAGCAGTTTCAACATTTAATACATTCCACATTAACGTTTGTTTTACTTAAATAATTCAGAAGTAAATAATGGGCTGGCTAATAGATGTTAGATAAAATAGTGAAAAGGTAAAAATTTGAACACTTCCCTGATGAAATTGCATTGTTTCTTTTAGTTAAACGCATGTTGTATATTTTCTCACTAGGTGACTTGTCTTGAAGGTAGTTGGTACCTAAGTTGGAGATTTTTTTACAGTATTAACTCTTGGGTGCTTATACTGTATATGTATATATATATTGTAGAAGAAGCCCAGACACAGACAGACACTGACACAGCCAGAAGTCCCAAAACACACATTTTCCTGCTCTTCCTTTACAGCACACAGTGCACAAAGCACCACAAATAGCTCACAATCCTCTAATTTTTCTTCTTCTTTGCCACCTCCTATCCTCCCAAGCTCTGTCCTCTGCCTCCCGATTCTGGCTACCTGTGTGGAGTGAGGCGGCCTCCTTTATACTGCACCCAGAAGTGCTCCAGGTGCTCCCCGATCATCTTCCAGTAGTATTTCCGGGTGTGGCAGAAGTGCTGCAGACCAAGGCTCCTGAGCTGTCCAGGTGGCCCCGATGCAAACCAGGGTGGCTGCCTTCTCGTGTCCCAGGGAAGGTACTGCTGATGTCATGTCCTCTCCCCTGGTCCTTTCCTCAGATGCGTGTCCCAACTGGGCAAGGACCCTGGCCATCTGTCACTATATATATATATATTTATATATATACTGTATATATATATATATATATATATATATATATATATATATATTGTGGCAGGAGGCTGGGGGCCAGTCCCAGCCGGGATGCCTGGAAGGACTGGGAGGCAGTTTGTATGTCCCCCGGGCCGCAAAGGGGCAACCGCCCTGGATAAGGAGGGAACCATGGGGAAGGAGCATGGAGGCTCAAACCCATTGGGGCCCATGGCTGCCGCCAGGGGGCGCCCCGAGCATTGTGGTGCCCAGGAGATCTGCACTTCCGCCACACCTGGGAAGGTGGAGGAAGGATCTTCCAGGGACGCCTGGAGTGCTTCCGGGTACTCGTGCGGCACTTCCAGCCGGAAGGACATCAACAAGCACCTAGAGCACATCCGGGTGACAATAAAAGGGGCCTCCTTCCTACAGTCAGGGAATGAGAGTTGGGAGCTGGAGGAGGATGAAGCTCCAGTGAGATGAAGAAAGGCGGCCCACAGACATTAAAAGGCCTGTGTAAGGGTGTTTGGTGCTGGAAGCACTGTGTGTGTGCGGGACTTGGGTTTTGGGACCTTTGTTTAAATAAACGTGTGTGGTTTAGAACTGCCAGTGTCCATTTGGTTGTGTTCAGGCTGAATACCTCACAAATATATATACAGTATATATATACACGCAGTATATGCAGTGCCCTTCATAATATTTGGAACAAAGACACATTTTTCCTTAATGTACTCCACTGTTCCACAGCTTAAAATTACAAATCAAACAATGATTAAACTGCACATTGCAGGTTTTAATTTAAGGGCATTTGCAAATATTTTGGTCACACCATGTAGAAATGATAACACTTTCTATACATGGTCCCCCCATTTCAGGGCACCACAATGTTTGGTGTCACAGATGTTTGTGATTATTCAGGTGTGTTTCATTGCTTCATTAGTGCAGGCATAAGACACCTAGCTTGCTTCTACCCTTTGGAGTCAGTAGTTGCCATTGTTCAACATGAGGGCAAGATCTGTGTCAATGAAAATCAAACAAGCCATTATGAGACTGAAAAACAGGAATAAAGCCATTTGAGACATTGGTAAATCACTTGTTTAGGATATCATTAAGAAGAAAGAAGGCACTGCTGAGTTCATTAATCACATAGAAAGGCTTCCACTGCTGATGACAGAAGAATCCTCACTATGGTAAAGGAAAAACCCCAAACACCGGTCAGACACATCAGAAACAGCTTTCAGGATGCAAATGTGTCTGTGTGAGAGACGACTATCCACAGAACACTTTATGAACAGAAATACAGAGGATACACTGTAAGATGTACACAACTAGTTAGCTGCAAAAACAGGATGGCCAGATTACAGTTTACAAAAAAATATTTGAAAGAACCTACAGAATTCTGGAAAAAAGGTATTGTGGATAGATGAGACAAAGATGAACCTGTATCAAAGTGATGGCAAGAGAAAAGTGTGGAAATGACAAGAAACTGCCCAAGCATACCACCTTATTTGTTATATACAGTATGGTGATGGAGGTGTTATGGATTGGCATGTATGGCTGGCACAGGCACTGGCACACTTTGTTAGTTTATAGAAACATCTTTTCTGCTCAAGTTCCAGTTAATGCCTCCAAACTCATTGGATGGTGTGTCATCCTACAATAAGATAATCATCCAAAATCTACTGTGAAAGCAGCAAAATGTTTTTCAAAGCTAAAAAAATGGAAAAATCTTGAATAACCAAGCCAATCAACTATTTAAATCCAATTGAGCATTCCTTCCACATGCTGGCAAACAAACATCACTTTGTGATGTCTATGAATTGCAGACTTCAATCAGTAATTGAATGCAAGGGCTATGCTATAATGCTATAAATATGGCTGCCTTAATAGACCTGCATTGCTGTATCCCAGATTTTATGGTGCCCTGAAAATAGGGGGACCATGTAGAAAAAGTGTTGTCATTACTACATGGTGTGACTAAAATGTATGCAAATACCCTTAAATTAAAGTCTGCAATTTGCACTTTAATCATTTCAGAATTGTTTGATTTGTAATTTTAAGCTGTGGAGTAGAGGGGTAAATGAAGGAAAAATGCGTCTTTGTCCCAAACATTTTGCAGGGCACTATGTACATAAAATATTTCATTATCCAACTAAAATAATTTTAATAGCCTTGAATTGTGCAGTTCTTCATTACCTTCCTTAAACTTTCACCATACTGTATTTTATAGGTATCAAGGAGATGGAATTATTCCTTACCCCTTTTAATTTTTGTCAATTTATGCAGTAGATATGTGTGTGCTGGCAACCTGAAAAGCAGACAGAATAAAAACACATACAGTAAATCTACAGATTATTTCAAGGTAGAAAAGTACTGTGATTACCAAATTATCAGGAGAACATTACAAATAAATACAAGCTTGTTAAATGGACTGTAATTGCTATGCAGATTCTATAAACATAACTGGTTAATTTACTTATGCAAAGCTAAACCTTTTTTGTTTTCTAACTTATCATAAAACAGGCCTAAGGCAAAAATATTGTGATCTCAGGGTAACGCCAAGAGTATAAATACAAAAAAGAACACACAGCTGTCAGTAGTCACTGAAAGCATGTGAAAAGGAATGGCACAGTTTTTAAAAGGAAACCATTTGCTGCATGTTTTGCTTTTGTTGTATGTTAACTACTGGATTCCATTTAGGAGGACTGACACAGACGTAATGACAGAATCCAGGTTCTCTTTTACATGTTTCCGTTCTCAATTTAATCTACTGCATCTCTGGAAGCATTGTGCTAGTAAAATGCACTGATTACAGTTATTCACACATTTTTTATTTTGTCTGAGTGGAATCCACAATTATCGATGAATACTAAATCACAGTGGTTTCATGTGTATCTCACAAGGGTTAGACACAGACCTTTAGAAAACAAGTCTGTTTTATTATAATTGCTAAAAATGTAAAAGCGTTATTACATTAATACTTAGTATGTTGAATCGGTATAGAAAGTGAAAATACATTTTATAGAAAAAAAGGAAAAATAGATATGAAAATTCCATTCCTGCAAAAAAGACTCCTTGACAGTCACCATTATAATCAAAGGTTCAAGGAAACCACTTCCTCTATTTTTCTTCTTTCGTGGCTTTTTGTTAAATGTCAGCGTAGGAGTCATTTCCATTTTAATCTCTTTAAAAAATCCTGTCTTGGTCTCTTTCTTTCTAATCTTTAATCAAGTACTTCTTTTACCAGGCTTTGTACTCCTCCTGTCATAAATTTTTTGGTGCTGTAAACCAGTGGTCCCCAACCTTCTTGACAGCAAGGACCACTTTATTAGATGCAAATTTTTCCACGGACCGGTCGGGGGGGGGGGGGGATTTGGGTCATGGGGGGCAGTTTTATACACAATTTACATAACATTTCTATTATTATTAAGTTATTAAGCAGTTTGCATACGTTTGCAACCCGAGATTTTTCTTCTTTTTTTGCATATAACAAAGACATATGCTTTGCATTTGTCATTCCAACAGATTGCACATCACAAACATTAACACTGCTATCTTTCTTTCGTGTCTGCCGTTTCTATAGGAGGGTGACAATGAGTTAAATTCCAATTAATGTTTTTCAAATGTTGACAAGCAATAAGCAAAAGGAATCAATGAAAACCACAGAAAACAAAAACAGCAAAAAAAAAAAAAAAAGTACGAGGAAAGTTCGAAGAAAGAGATTTTTTTTACAATGTTTCTGTTTTGGGGATCGTTGTGCAAACGTGCACAACTGAGCTGTGACCACAGATCTAACTGCTCTGTGGATGATTTGTTCAAGTATTTCAAGGTCACTTCGTTGTAATGAAAGAATCTGCTGAATGTACTTCGTAGTAACGCGATTTCTACAGACTCATGTCATATGGGGAAACTGTCGGGACCATAAAAATAACTTTGTTGTAATACTCTCTCACCTCGGTCTCTCTCCTCTCTCTGCGCTGCTGCAAAGTCTCCGTTGCCAGCAGTTCTCTCACGGCCTGGCTGTCAGACGGCTGCGGCCCGGTAGTGGGCCGCGGACCGGGGGTTGGGGACCCCTGCTGTAAACATTTCTGCTTTTCTCTTCTTTTTGTTGGATGCCTTCACTTGCCTTATGATGTTGTCACCTAATTCCATCCAGTTAACAACTTTTTCTTAATGATCTTTATTCAATTCTCTTTAAAGGAATTTGCTTAATTTTTATATAGTGCAATTTTTATTAATATCAGGAGTGCTGAGTGTACTTACCAACCTAATATGCTGTAGTAAACAAAATACATAACAATATACTGAACACCAGATATATGCAGTTACTGTATATACTTAATGTAAGAAACAGTAAAGGGTAGGGAATTCGTTTGCTACCCATTTAATGCAGGCAAACTATATGAAAATAAAAAGTCCAAATAACAGAAAATAATCAGGGACATTGTTTTGCGTTTCTTAGATCTCTGTGCTGTTTGGAACATTCACAAATGAACAGCAGCGCTCTTCTTTAAATGCCACGCTTGGCAGAAGAGGTGGGAGCTCTGAGACCAAACTGGAAGTGATATCAGTGGGTTTTATTGTTGGGGCTATGGGAGAAAGGGAAGAGAGTGTTACTAACTGCACTTTTATGAGTCCAAGCAAGTGTGCAACAATACATATATATGAACTTTTTTATATACCTAAATCAAGTTTCTGATTGGCCTGAATATTAATGTTAATGTTATTCGTTAACTTGGCTGTAAGTGTTTGTAGGCTTGTGAAAAGCTTTAGAGCCCCAGCACGCTATGTGATCAAAGATAATGATGCCCGTCAGACTCATGTTATTTTATCATAACTTACTCTTGTTACAGTTATTTTTGAGTCTGTATATAACCCATTTTTGATAATCATAACAGTCTTTCATTTCTTTTTCTTTTGTTTGAACTTTTTATCACTACCACCTTAATAAAGTTGCTTACTTTGGCCTTTAAACATTTGTTGTATTTCACCATAATTAATGCCATCTGTTTGCACAGTAGTGTATCGTAAATCATTAAATAACCTGCAAGGAGGTTGATGACTAGTAGGCTGAAAACAGATTAAATATGCATAATACAGTATTTTATTTTTTTTTGTTCTGTTGTTAACTTGCTTTAGTTTACTCTATTAATAATTTTCTATTTATTTATTATGTTTCAGGTACTTCAAAATTTCAAGCTCATATACTGTATCACATTGCTTCCATTTTAAGATGTCTTCATTTTTAAGACAATCCCCTTTCAAAAACAAGAGTTTGGAAAAAAAATCACTGGTAAATACAAGTAAATATACCAGTATACTGATGCTGCTTTGGTCCTTTCCTTGAATCAGTTTCACTTGACAATTCCAGATGAGGTGAATCGACTTCCCCTTCACAGGCCCACACTCACCAAATAACTTTCCCTTTCCAAAGCAGGCACAAGCTTATTTTCTTTATTTTAAGATGCACCCTTTTGGAAGCATATGAAAAAAAGTGCATCTTAAATTGGAAGTAATACAGTATGTATTATAATAATAAGTAAACAAGAGGGAGATGATTAAAGATTGGGGACCAACTGGTGCCCCATTTAATGTAACAAAGTATATAAAAATAAAAGGTCTGGACAACAAAAGATGTCATTCATCCAATGCAGCTTTTCTCTGATGATGTTTTGAAACTCTGCTCTTTTCAATCCGGTTTGTGAATAAACACTTACTTACAGCTGTTTTGATTTTTAAATAGCCTGAAGGGCGGAAGAGGTGGGTGAAGAGGTTGTTAGCAATTGCGTTTCCCCAGATGCTGTATTTGAGTCCTTATTTCAGATATGACATATGGCTGTTTCCAATATGCATGTGTTTGACTATATATATATATAATATATATATATATTAATAACAGACCAAATACTACGCCTTTGCTTTTCCTGGAGAGGGATACACAATACAGGTCCCTTCCAGATAGCCAAATACTTCTGATAACATAATCTGTGCCAATGCAGAGGCAACTTCTGCTTATCTGGCCCTCCAGTTTCCATCCTCCCATAAGACAGAATCTACTACAGAGATTCATTCTGCATAGAATATGGCACCATGTTTAGGAAAGTGCTACTAGCTATATTTAAAAATATTTAGAATCTTTGGAAAACACAAAAATAATAGGATGGGATCTGGCTACCCTACTCACAATGATAGTTCTTTGCTTCTTTTTGGGAATTCCCAGCTACTCTTAGACCAGCCAAATCTTAAAATCTTTATATTGTCCCCTGGGTCTACCCCTAAATATTCTTCCTGTGGGCATGCTGTGCCTTGACCATCTCCTCTAGGGGTCACCCAAATTGCACAGGACAGTTCCACAAAGACAGATAGGTCTTTAAGAGTACCTCTACATGCCAGTGTTTCTTGAGGGGCAGTAGATCATATCATGCATGGTGTTCAAGTAAGGAAAAATTGGTAAGGACCAAAATACCGCAACTGGCTCCTTTTGATATTGAAAATCAGTAGCTTTCTGCTAAACTCTTGTCATACTGTTAATCTCCTATCCCAGTCAATTTGGTGGTAGAACCTGCTGTACCATCACTACCCAGTGCTCAAAGCTATAGCTACAGAGCCTAGTGAAGTAGATTGTCCAAGAACTTGGCTCCTGCTTCATCATCACAGGTAAACGGCCCATGATACAACATCCTCAAAACTGCCACTGCATCATACATTTGTTGGCCATTCTTGTGAATATTCTTGACATTACTCATAAGGAACATGTTGAAAACCTGAAACTTTCTGCATTTGGGAAAATAACACACATTTACGTATCTGGCAGAGGACCACAATCTTAGATTTAGAGGTACTAACCCTTTTCCTCATCATGTGTGATGGACGGCACAGTCTAATTAAGACAACGTCATTCATAGACAACAAAAATGTAACCAACTCTGTACTCTCCAAGTTTTGGCTATGCTTTGATATCTTGTCCAAGAACTGTACTTGCATTCAGAAAAACATATCAAACTAAAACTAAGCAAACTAATTATCTTTTATCAGCAATATCACTAGTATCAGATTTTTAAAAACCAAACTGTCCAAAAATATAAATGTTTTAGGAACTCTCTTAGAATAAAGTCAAAAATGTTCTTTTTAGGCATTATAAAATGATGAAAAAGTAAGTGTCACATTTTCAAGCACTGCTTTTTGTATATAGCTCAGCAGTTTCAAAAGAAAACATGCAATATGCTTTTATAATAGCTCCCCAGGAGTGAAACACTGCATGTATGCCATTATTTGAGTACTGCCTGAACCATTTCATTCCTTAATGTCTAAATTGATCTTCACTTCTGCTTACTTGACAAGTCAGTTGTTTTAGCACTATATTTAAGAATAGCTTTTCCAGCAGTCGTGCTATCAATTATGATGAAATGTGCTTTTCTAGTTGATCACAACTGGCAGCTCTTCTTTATCGCAGGCTTTATTTAAAAAAAAAAAGTTTTTGTTCTACATAAATACCATACAATTAGGCTGTGTTTCAAATTGCTCTCACTGGGTACTGGCTGTGTATATGTGCATAGTTTGAACAGCTTTTGAGCATGATTTAGTAGGTATTACAGATGGTGTTTTGACATAGCCAGAGACACATGGAGAAGATTTCTTTCAGTCTCAGACTGTGCAAAGTAGAAAGTCCTACACAACGTCCTACCTAGCAAAGTGCATATGGCTATTGTAGTTCAGACACTTGGTCCTAGCAATATCAATAAATAATGAATTACATTGGATTCACAAAGTATTCAGACTCCTTCACTTTCTGCACACTTTATTGTGTGGCAGAATTAATTTTAAATAGACAAATTTGCTATTTTGACCTATCAATCTACAATTAATAATCAGTAATAACAATGCAAAAATATATTGTCAGAAATGTTTGCAGATTTATTCAAAATCAAAAACTGAAATCTCTCATACATATAATTATTCAGACCCTTAATTCAGAAGTCTGTAGAAACCCCTTTTGTCAGTAATTCCAGCTTTAAGTCTTCTTGGCTAAGTCTACAAGATTTGCACACCAGGACTTGTGGAGTATATCCATCTCTTCCTGGCAGAATCTTGCATAAAATTGTATCAAAAGCATCTGTAACTGTCATCTTCAGGTCTCTCCACAGATGTTCTATGGTGTCTAATTCTGTGCTTTGGCTAGACCACTCAAGGACAGACAGAAACTTCCTCAGAAGCCACTCCAGCACTGTCTTGGCTGTACTTTGGGTCATTGTTATGCTGAAAGGTGGTCTGTTGCCCCAGCCTTACTCCACCTGCACTTTGGAGCAGGTTTTTTCATTTTTGCATTCATCCTTCTCCCAGTTCTGACCAGTCTCCCTGTTCCTGCTGTTGAGGAGCACCTCCCATAGCATGATGCTGCCACCACCATGTGTTATGGTCCAGATTAGCTCCACCCTTCCTGGTTGCTTCCAGGAGCCTCTTCAACCCATAAACATCGATAGTCATAGACTGAGAACACACATACTCGAAAAGGGGTTGATGAAAAAGATGTACACTTCTTTTACTAAAAATCTAAAAGGAAAGTACAAACAGTGCAGTGATTCAAAGAGTCAATTAATAAATAATCCATTAAAACAGTAACAGACCATGAGTTACAAATCCAGAGTCAAAATCAGAGTAAATCAACCACAGTCCTAGTGTCCTTAATGTTTCTTCTCTGATCCCAGATGAGCCCAGCATAACTCCCTTTCCATCTTCCTGGCTTACCCATAACTCTCTCAGCCAGCAGAGACTCCAGCAGCCACGGTTCTCACCACCAACTCCAGTCTTAGCTACCTCAAATGGTGTTGGCCAGACCACTTGGGGTTGGGGAGGACTCCACCACGACTGCACCCGCTCATCTAAGAATAATCAGTGGGGAAGAACCACCCCTAGAGCACATATCCTTCACACCTCCATGAGGCTAATGACCACAATGCCTCTCACACACTTGTAGGCCAGTTCATCCTGCTTCACCACCCGATACTGCTCTCACGACTTTCTCTTTTGGTGTTCCTGTTCTGTTTTTATGTCTCACGATCTTTTATATGGCCTGATTAGGCGCAGGTGTAAAACACTGCCTCCTCTGAGGTGTGAATGAAGCACCTGACTGATCCGCTTCAATATGCATGTGAGCGTGAGATCAGCCAAGCACCCCAATCAACTGTGGAGCAATTTGTGCTTGCACACATCCACACCCAACTGGTTCTCCCATCTTAGCAAAGGACCATTACCATTTGGTTCTTGGTCATCTCCTTGACCAGGCCCTTCTTTTCTGGTTACTCAGTTCAATCAGCTCTAGTTGTCACCTGGTGGTTCCAAACTTCTGCCATTTCACAAATACTGAGGTTGGTGTGCTCCTGGAGCAATCAAAATTTTTAAAATGGTTTTATAACCTTGTTCTGATCTATGCCTCATTGCATAGAGTTGGACATTATGACTTCTTTTTTGTCCTGACATGCAGCATTAATATTGGGACTTTGTATACACAGTCGTGTTCAGTTTGTCACAGGTGGACTCCAAATAAGGTCTAATCGCATCTCAAGGAGAATTAAAGCAAGCAGGGTTGTTCCTGACCACAATTTGGAGTGTTTCTGCAAAAGGTCTGAAAACCTATTGTGGAATATAATGAAAAAGAAGCTCCACAAAAAACAAAGTTTTGGGGACCGTTCCCGTATATTGTCCAACAGACAAAAATAAAGCAGAAAAAAACAGTTGCAATGATCAAAAGTGCTTTGTAACATTTGACAAAATACATGAGACAAAATGGAGTTTATATACAGTATGGGAAATGAGTACAGGAAATGGTTGGCAGGAAATGACGTCGAATTCAGGAGCCGGAAACTACTTCATTCTGAAGGAACCAGAAGTGAAGTCATCCATAGTGACTGGAAGTGATGTCATGGCTGGCACTGGAAGTGACATCTTGGTGGCCATTTTGGAACCCGGAAGTGGATGGACTTATTTTTCCTCGGTTTTCCTGTTGGAAGATTAAGAGATTCGGGTAAGTACCACGTGACAACCCCTTGTCTCGTGATGTTTCACTCACCTTTAGGCTTTTTGACTGCCTCCTAAACGCACGTGTGTGACACTATATATATGAGAGATTTCAGTTTTGATTTTTAGTAATTGTAAACCTTTCTGAAATCATGTTTTCACTTTTTTATTATTAGTTATTAACTACAGGTTGATGGGCAAACATGGCATTCTACAACACAATAAAAGTGAGTAGAAAGTGAAGGGATCTGAACACTTTCTGAATCCAATTACCGGGTGTCATCTGCATTTTATATAATTTCTTTGTTTTCAGTAAAATTTTAATAGATACTGTGGGTCATATTTAAAACATATTTTTTCCTACAAAAACCTTACAATTTCACACAATTAATTTTTTACTTTATTAATTTTGATTATCACTTAGTTTTGGTTCAATTACACCTTGGAGAACTGTGTTGTTGGTGATGGGCTTTTAACTGAACACTTTGAAGTTTAATGTAAAAATCATCACTTATCAGAATATTATTTATCTTGTTTTTGGAACGTGGGCAGCACGGTGGCACAGTGGTAGCGCTGCTGCCTCGCAGTAAGGAGACCTGGGTTTGCTTCCTGGGTCCTCCCTGCATGGAGTTTGCATGTTCTCCCCGTGTCTGCGTGGCTTTCCTCTGGGTGCTCCGGTTTCCTCCCACAGTCCAAAGACATGCAGGTTAGGTGCATTGGTGATCCTAAATTGTCCCGTGTGTGTGCTTGGTGTGTGGGTGTGTGTGCCCTGTTGTGGGCTGGCGCCCTGCCCGGAGTTTGTTCCTGCCTTGCACCCTGTGCTGGCTGGGATTGGCTCCATCAGACCCCCGTGACCCTGTGTTAGGATATAGCCGATTGGATAATGACTGACTGACTGACTGACTCTCAAAAACAGTCTTGAGAAGAGTTATGCCAAAAAATCCAACATTACAAGTGGAAGTCCAACTTGTTTTTCTTGATTATTTTCAGCATATAAAGAAATAGTTTCAGTTTTTAAGATTATTAATGATAAACAACATAATTTTTAGCTTTCTTTGCATGTTTGTTTCTTGGATTAAATTTGCATGTAGTTAATTTGTGTAGAATAGTTGCTCTACCAAAAATATAATTAAATAAATATGAAAGTCTATTAATGGGTGCCACCATATTTTATAAATCTGTATTCAATATTTGAATTCCTGTAGCTATGGTGAATCTGCTAGTCTAGATGTTCAAGTATTATGAAATATTCTAAATTCAAATTAAGATATACAAAATAATTGCGATACTAAGAGAAGACCAAAGCAATCGCACAGCACACAAAACATCTTTTTTTTTTAATTAATCTTTTTTATATGATACTTCTTCTGAATGGACACTTTATTATTTAAACCTTCCCATTTAAAACAGGTAAGAGTACTTGAAAATAACCGTTAGATAGAGTCACATAAATGTAACCCTGTCTGGTTTTCTTTGCATAATATGTGTATGGTAAAGACATATATGCAATAAATACTAAAAAGGGAAAAAACATAATATAATATGGTGCAATATCAATAGAACTTCCAGAAAGTAATGGACATGTTGCCTTAAGCAAACCCTTCATTATAATGGCAGACGGTGCTGACACAATTTGGCAGAGTGATAGACAAGCAACACTTACTCAACCAACAGCAAAGTACAACAAAGGAGGTCAAAAATTGCTTGACAGATCATCAAATATGTCATATCTAGCCACGGATGGGGTATTGATGCCAACTTCCCAATCAAGTTCAAGATTTACTGCAGAAAAATGAGAAGAGTATGCTTGTATTGAGTAAAGGAACACAAATAATGAAGAAAGCAGGTGTAAAGATAGGGCTGCAAATAATTGCGCTTGTAAATATTGCCTCGGCCACTAGAGAACACTGTGAGTTAGAATCACAGGAGTACTGTGAAGGATATACAGTTTCACACTTTATGGTATGGAGGAAACTTATACCACCATGGGTAGTTTGAGGGCTGGTCTGGCAACCGGAAAGTGCTTGCAAAAGCTTATCCAGGAGTGTTCCTGGACTCATGCCTAAAAGCTCCTTTCATTCGGAATATACTGTAAAGTGGCTTGGAGATGGGTGGTAGCCACAGATAGCTTGACAGGCACCAGGAGAAAGGCAGGCCTGAGAAGTGGAGAGAGGGAAGGCTAAAACGGTATGATGAAAAAAGCAAGGGAGACCAGAACCCTTACATGATTTCTTTGGCTTATGCTTTGATTGTTCATTTGCATTCTCAAAACTCTTCTGGTCTTTATATATATAGTGAGCAAAGGAAAGGAAAACACCAACTGCTTTGTAGATCAAAATATTGTGAAAACCTCATCTATCAATGGATCCATCCTGCTGGGAGACAATATACTTTGGTGACAACAATGTAATAGTGTAAGGATGTATTCTTGTGGAAGCCATTAGGTCTTTTAATATGAGCATGGCAAAATCTGATAGAACACAAACATCATTGCCATTCAGATCCATCGCCTCATGGAAGTATTGTACTTCTGAAAGTGTTATTCTGGCAAGATAAAATCTTGTATCTCTTGACTACTAAAGTCCAGGAATGGTTTAAGGAGCATAATACTGAATTTAGTTTAATCTGGTGTTTTATCCCACAGATGCACCGTTGGATTTAAATCTGAAGACTATAGTGCCCACCTAAGTCAACAGATTTAAATCAAGTTGATTTAATCTGTGGGATACGTTTGAACAAATTAATTGAAGTACAGATCCATCACAATACAATTTGTGACCACCATGGGAAGCACTATTTCAATGTATGGTATGGTGCCTCATTTTAAAACTCTTACTGAGTTTAAGACCAAATGAATTCAGGATTGTAAGGATAAATGTCAGATCATCTCACTATTATGCTGGTAACACTAATAAGGCATCAGGCTTTTGTTATAATGCTCGACTACAATAGTAAAGAATTGCTGGCAGTCTGAAATATTAAATACAAGTCTCTAAACAATATGTGAAACATAGACGTAAATGCAACAGTGAAGCAAGCTAGAAAGAAAATCTTTATATTTTTCAATTTTAGATTAATCTGATAAATTAGCACTTTCATGGCATAAAAAATTTAACTTCCATAAAGAGTCAAAAGCACTCAAGGTATAATGACCAATATACAATACTTAACTCTTCCTTTTACTAAATGACTGTTATGCTTCTTTATCCACTTTGAAGACAGGTTACAAGTACCAGGTAAACTTCGGTGCTTATTCATTTACTATTAAATATGTCTTGGGTTTATCTGACATTTTAAATTAACAGATTACCCACTTAGCATCTCAGTGTTACCCTTCTATATTTCCTTCATTAAAATACGTTTGGCCTACTGGCCATTAATTCAAAGATTCATACTCTTAAATAACAACCACTAAACTCTACAGCAACTTCTGTGTTTTCAACAGTGATGGGTGGGATTACACCTTTTTTGATATCCACCATTAGCTTTATACCATAGTTAAAGTACATCTATCTTAATCGATTGATTTTTATTTTGAAAGACTATTTCATTTTGTCATTGTCTTAGGTTACAGTTGGTGATTAAGAAAAATTAGCTAACGGTTCATTGCCTGCATAATTTTTAAGCTCCTGAAGAAGGATCAGATTTGCCTAATTACTCACATAATTGCACCTAATTAACTCTGAGAGAACTAATGTGTACTGAAGACCAAAATGTGCTCAAAGTGTACAGATCTTACTTTTGGCAGAGTACTTTTATATTTTTCCAGTTGCAGAAAGATACTTCTTTCAATAGTCAGGCTTTAGCAAGTATTTGTTTTCTGACATATACTGTATACTAAGAACACAAAATACATTACTTAGGTGACTTCGCGGAAATGGCTTTGACAAGGCAGAGTTCAGATTTTTAAAAGTATCTTTTTGAACTTTTTAACCTGCTAAAATGATTTAGTATTTAGAAATGTATTGTGCAGCACATTTGTACACTTAGGGTGAATAGAAAGTCTATGTACAATACCATTTCACGTAATAGTAGTAGTAGTAGAAGCAGTTGTTCTGTCACACGTATGGTGTACGGTGAAATTATTGCTTGCATGTCTGACTACCATGTAACACTTCGTCACTCTCCATACCCATGATAAACAAAAATGTCTTAAAATATAGAACCTAAATTTCTTTAATAGAAATGCAAACCAGTTTGGCGGATGCATTGTGCAAACAAGGTAAGAAAAATGAATTAATGAACCTTTACATAAGCAGTGAATACTGATGACTTCAACCACGGAACTTTGGATGGAACAAACTTCGATCAGCATGTTCCATTTAGGACACAACAAACTGGATCTGCTCTATTCACACTTAATGATTTTGACACTAGAATCCCTGAAGCCTACTAAAAAAGCCATAATGCTGGGCCACCTTAAATTCCCTTGCACCTTGTTATACCATTGTTGAAAGTGTTTATTTGATATTTTGACTTCAATCTTCACACATTATTCACTTCACGTCACCATTTTTCCAATTATTACTAGAACATGAAAAAAAATTCTGATTTAATTATGTGATCAACATTTCTTGCCTCGTATTTCCTGTCATCCTACATTTACACAGATCATTGTTGACACAGAACACACAAGAAATGTATGTATTCCAAATACAATACAATTCAAAGTATACAAATATACAATTCAAGGCACCTCACACCCCTATAAAAAGACCTGAGCTAGGAGAACTTTGTGTCTTACAGTGGGGGATGAGATAGCAGGCTGCTGGCTGCTTGTACTGATTAACACATTTGCAAAACAAATACGGTGATGAAGAGGTGCAAAGGAATTTAAGGTGGGCTTCAGGGATTCTAGTGTTAAATGTAAGCCTGTGGCACAACTGGGCAGATCTGACCATCTTACTCCAGCTTACAAGTCTGTTATCAGATGGTAGCAGCACTCTTATTATCTAAGCCAGAAGTTCATGTGTGTGTTTTTGGGTTGTGGTTTGTTATAATATTTATATTTTTCATCAACTTCTGTAAAGTTTTAATTTCCCTTTAGACACTAATAAAGTACCTATCTATCTATCTATTTAGTAAGACTACAGTGGACCCTTGACTTACGAACTTAATTTGTTCGCGAGGGCTGGTTGTAACTCAAGTTGGTTGTAAGTCAAGACTATTTTTCCCATAAGAAATAATGGAAATACCCATAATGCGTTCCGAACCTCCCACTGCAACACTTACTTAACCTTTTCATAATAAAAAAGGGTTGTATAATGTGCATAATTTACCAAAACACCAATAATTTTTCTAATGTACTAACCAAAAAGTTATAAAAAGTGCCTAGCCTACCAGAAGTAGGCTAGATTAAGCTAGGAGTATGGTGGCGCGCATGGTCGCAGCGGCTCAGGGCTCTCCTTTTCAGTGCACTTTTTTGTTGTTTTTATACTTTTTTCTTGCTTGTTTGTGCACGATCGGTTCGGCGAACATCCGCTACACCCGTCACAGCCTTATAGACATCGGTGTCCAGAGCCAGACATGGGCACAACATCCCAGACAACATAGCGAGACCAGCGGGCTCTCCATGGATTGTTGTCGGGACTAGGAGACGGCGCAGACGGAGGAGGGAAAGGAAGCAGAAGCGGGGCCGCAGATCCGGCGTTATGCTAAGGCTAAAGAAACAACCATACAAGCCCTATGCAGAACTTTTTTTTTGTAACTTCTTTGCATCTTTTAATAACCATTTGTTTATTTGTTTATTTACTTGTTGTGTTCTACACATATGTCTGCACTGAAGGAGCTGCTTTTAATCTCATTGTACATGTGTATAGTGACAATAAAAGGCATTCTATTCTATTCTAGAAACAACAATTTCATACTGTACTCACCATTTAATTTGACATCTTTGGGCTGCAGGAAAGGAGGAGGAGGAGAATGAAATGGAAGGTGGTTGTTTAGAAGGAGCCTTCTTATGCAAATCTTTTCTTTGTAAAATTGTCTATATGGTGGATTTCGACATGCTGTACATATTAGCAAGATCGGTCACATGAACAGCACTCTCATATTTCCACACAATTTCCTTCTTCGTTTCGATTGTGATCGCTTTCTTTACCTTCGTTACCTTCTCTTCCTTCCTTAGCAATTATGTGTCTTGCTTGCATGGTCTTAGTGAATTATATATATAGGTAAATCACTGCAATGACCGAAATTACGTCCACAAACACATGTATCTGGGTTCCGACTGACACTTACTAATGCTCTCGGTTGTTTGTTTGCAATCGCGCAAGCGGATACACGTGACCGCATTCGGGTCGTAATGCAAGATGTTGGTTGTAAATCAAAACAAAAATTTTGGTCGTAAATCAAGTTGTTCGCATGTCAGGCCGGTCGTATATCAAGGGTCGACTGTACTCTTGATAGGAAGCTGTCTTGATCCTGAATTATTAAGGGTTTCCCACCACTTTTTGGTCTTTTTTCCATTGCGTATGAGAGTATCACCTACAGTAGACTAGTATGAAACTCTGTGCTGGTGGAAGCAGTTACATGAACAATGTCTTGCCCTGAATAGATTTATAATGCAACTTTAAACCCATTAAAATATCAAAGGGAAAATCCAACATATGGGAGTTGTTTTCCATTGTCCAAAGTGCTGCAAAGGATGTTTAACCAGGACAGCTGTAAGTCAAACAAAAAACTGAACTGACATTCACAATGCAAAAACTGACAATCAGATTTTTAAAAAAGTGTGAATTTGATATGTAAACATATTCACTTATTGTATATAACACAAAGTGAACGTCAGACATTTATTTTCGTGGAAACATCAGAGGACATCTGTGATCTGAATTTATCATCTTTACCATGGACATCACCTCTCTTTACAAAGTCAATCCCAAAAATGGAAACCTCATTGCCTTCAGACAGGCATTTTGCAAACATCCAGTTCAGGTCCCTCTCGCATGTACCTTCATTAGACTGGAAGAACTGGTTCTTAACCTCAGTGCTTTTTCTTGTGATAAAAACTTTCAACACCAAGATATAATCAAACAATGTGTTGGTGATGGCTCCTGAAAACAAGAATTCATTCATGATTTTACTGATTTCCTTCTCACAGTTTCACTACCACAACTCTACTTTTCAGTCTTTTTATAAGCTTTTCAGCACTGCACTGTATCTGATCCCTCTGGTAACTTACGTATTAAGCAACAGGCTTCTTGACAGGCTAAAAATCTTATTTACTGCATTTCTTGTAGGAAGTGTCCAGCAATCTACACAGGTTGAAGAGGTAGACAGCTAGCAGGCCGTTTTAGGGAGCATGTTTGAGCCGTTAAGATCAAAGACCTGACAAAGCCTATTGTGGAACATTTCACATCCTTTGATCATTGCCATACTGATCTCTCTGTTTGTGTTCTTTAATTGGTTTTCAAAGGCAACCCTTCAAAGAAAAAGAGAAGAAGCTAAGATTGTTGTCAGCCTTAGATTACATATTTCTCCAGGTCTTAATGACCAGCCAACTTTTTAACCTCTCTCTTCATCTTCTCAAATGGCAGCTTTTCAATTCTAATCTCATCTTTCACTTCTTTCATCTCCCCTGGCTGTGTTCCCTCCTTCTACTCCTAATTATGCTACCTGATTTTTTCTTTACAGTTTCAACCTGATGAAGGCTATACAGGTGAAATGTTATGTCTCTTACTTTCTTTTCTTTTCCTTGTGGAAATAACCTTTAATTTTTTATTTATGTAAATACACACACATATTGTATATACAATGTATATATTGAATTCCTAACACAACAAGGACTCTTTTGTAATGGAAGGGTGAATGAAGACTGCTTCTCAGGGCCATGTGCTTCCCCACCATGAGAAGTGGCAGCACACCACGTGCAGGGCTGCATGGGAGGCTGGCACTCCTGGGTTTCTTAAGTGTCACCAAGGGAAACTTTAAGGAGGAAGTTTTCATACATACGGGGTGGAGTGGTGGCTCTGAGGCTAAGGATCTGCGCTGGTATCCAGAAGGTTGCCGGTTCGAATCCCCGTCACTGCCAAAAGAGATCCTACTCTGCTGGGCCCTTGAGCAAGACCCTTAACCTGTAATTGTTCCAGGGGCGCTGTACAATGGCTGACCCTGCGCTCTGACCCCAAGGGGTATGCGAAAACTAACATATTCCTAATACAAGAAATTGTAGAAGGCGAAATAAAGAATATATATATATATATGGATGGATGGATATATATATATATATATATATATATACTTTAGGATGGCTCTGCCTGACCTGGACGCACATCCTACATGAACTACTGTTGTACTGGAAGTACCCTTGGGTCTAGCATAAGGAAAATTGCTCTGGCTCACCCAGGCAAGGTGTAGTTGCGAGAAGAACAGTTGTTACCTGGAAAGGAGTGAAAGGGAAAAAAAAGAATAGAAAAGAAATGAGTATTGTTCATAGTAGATGTGCCACTGTATATATAGCTATATCTTGTTATCTATCTGTCTATGCAGTATGTAATGTATAGAATCATGCTTGCATTCAAAAGGTCTGTGTGTAGTCAAGTTGGGGTGCTTTTATATACAACATGTTTTTTTCCATCTACAGACCAGAAGCTTCCAATGTTGAGGATCCATGAGGTCACTTCTGGTTCTGCCTCTTAGCCCAGTCTTGTAGAGTCAACTGAAGCCAAATAAACTCCAGTCCTGCCATCATGGAGTCAGTCAACTCTTTCTTCTTTTTTCAATTTTCTAGAACCTGTTTATTTTCCTGACATAATATGGAAAATCACCAGCTGCTGCCACAGATTTTCTTCTGACTTTTGTCTATATATATATATATTTTTTTATTGTAAGGTTTCTAAACTCTTTTGGGGCTCCCCCCAATATGATGACACGCCGAAGAGCATCCCCAAGTGCAATCACCATGTCTGTGGAAGACAGCTTATACGTTGTTGGGGCAACCACAGGCTCCCACTGCTGCTGTGGCTCTCCGTGAAAGCAAATCCGAGCTCATTGTGGTCACACTATAATTGCTATCATTGTTGGGTGATGCAAGGAACATTATAAGTGCAGGGAAGAAGATTATTTGGCCACTAACTTGGCCATGACCCTGCCAAATTGCTGTGTCTGTGTATAGGAGAGTGTTAGATCCCGTTACAATAGATAACCATGCTGTTCCTGTTCCAAGCTGAATAAAGCTGGTTTTGATAAAGTACTGAGACTCAGCCCTGTGTTTTGGTGTGCTAGACAGAGACTCACATGTTACATGGAACCAAAATATATACCATTAATTGAAAAATGAAAAGAATAAGAATCCTTGCTTGGTACTTGCTCAATGCTCCATGAAAATGTCCATAGCAGCATTAGATAAAAAGCTCCATGAAAGTTTTCATTTCAGCTGAAAGAATCCTAGTAAGTGTCAATGTTTGCAAATGACCTGAGCTCTTTAGAAAAACTGTCAGAAAAGTAGTAACTGAGCCACAAGACAAAAATGGGGAAAGCCAGGGATCAAAACAAGCTTTAATAATACTTACGTAAAATTAATGGAGTAGAGGAAACAATAAAAATCTCTGACCCAGAAATTAGACAAAGAACTTGACAATATTGAAATTTGAATACAAATTAAGAATATGAAAGATACTGTATTTAAAAAAATGCAAACAATTAACAAAAAGATCTGCCTAAAAGGAACCCAGAGTAAAACATATACCAAATTCATAATCCACAAAAGTTACAGAAAAAGATCAAGAAAACCGGGAAAAAAATGGGAAAATCCAAGACTTACTATGACAATTAATATAATATCAAACTAAATGCCATTCTGGAGAACCTGCCTCTGTGTCTGAAATATATGGGTAGTGGGTGGTTCTCCAGCAGTGATGTCATGGTGGCCCACCCTCTGACATTTTATTTAAAGGGGACAAACAACTAAATATACTAATACCAAAATAAACATAATGCATAAATACTAGATCATTTATAAACAAAAAATATTCAAAACATACCATACAAAATGACAAAAAAAATACAATCAGTGATATAAGAGGCAAGAGTATAAAGGAAGAGTTGAAGAAGCAAGTGAGAACGCAGAAAAAACATTATTAACTGCAAGTATCCATCTATCCATCCATTTTCCAACCTGCTATATCCTAAATGCAGGGTTGCGGGGGTCTGCTGGAGCCAATCTCAGCCAACACAGGGCACAAGGCAGGAAGCAGGCCCTGGGCAGAGAGCCAGCCCACCGCAGATGATTGTAAGTATTTAACTCACAAAATACCAATGACTGAATTTTGTATTAATCATGCTTCAGAGAACTATATGATTTTAAACTTCTATATGATTTTATCTGCACAGAATATGAGACTGATTTAATTTTTCTATGTGAAAGTGCTAACCTCTTGATATTAACAGAACACCCTGTGATATTATAAATCAATGTGATCTTTCTTTACTCTTGTTTAATATTATAAAAAAACAAGTCACTTATGAATTAATAAATAGGGATTATTAATCTAATCAAACAAATATAATTAGTGAAGATATTAAAATTATAAAATTGTAATCTCTTTATAACTAATGCAATGAACTTTAAGAAAACTGTTTAAAATGGGTTTGTGTGGGTACTAAGAAGGTTACATTCTTTAGATAATGTAGGCGCCTGGTACTGCTTTGTTTTTCTGTACTCCTATGTCATAAATTAAGATGTCCCCTAATATTTATGGATGACCTCAAATTGAACTGTTATGTTTTTTTCTGTTCTCTCTTTGGCTAATGAACAAGCTAGGTGATAAAAGGGTGAACTGTTTTTTCTTTTGCCAGTCTGCTCAAAACTCAAATCAGTTTGCTGAGCTGGGGGGTTGGGGGTTGGGGAGTCTCACCATCTCTCACCAAGAATAAATAATAAAGAAATTGCTTTTAATTTTAAATTGGTGTTTTTATTGTCGTTTTCCGACTTCAGCGCTCACACAAGCAAATGTCAAGACTGAAAAATAAAGCAAGAATAACAACAAAGTCCAACACATGAAATAGAAACTGAAGTCAAAAGATGCATTGACATATCAAAAAAAGACAAAAAAAAACCATGAAATTCATAAGCATCTATAGAAATTGCTTTTAATTGTTTATCTGCAATCTCAGATTGAAACAAGGTTAGAGGTGACCTTTATTTTCCTCATGCTGGAGACATCACAATCAGCGAATATCCCAGATGTAACCAAGGTGACAGGTACGCAAAAGCTTACAAAAATCAGTGCCTGTAAAAACCAAAATAGCACCTGAAACGTAACAAATAAAATCTTAATAATCATAATTACAGAAGAAAAATTGAAATTAATATTCACTTTGGATTCCTCAGAGGTAAAAACCCAAAATTAACTTTAAAATTGAATTTTTTATTTGTTTTCTCTTGTTTTCTATGATTTTTTAAGTGTCACACAATAGAAACCCAAGCTAAAACATGACTGCATTTAAAAAGGCCAATATGACATCAGGTCATCTGACGTGTGAAGTATGAGACAAGGGAGTATATACTTTAAAATATGTACTGCATTAGTGAGGCCTTATATAGAATAATGTGTGCAGTTTTGATGCAGTGCTAAAGAATGTCCAGAAAAAAGCAACTTGGCTGATTCCAGTCCTGTGAAATGTGATTTACTTAAACTTTTTCGATTTTAACAAAAGAATGAAGAGGCTGAATTATTGAAGTGTGCAAAATTATGAAGGGAGTTTGTATAGTAAAGCCCAGCTATCCATCCATCCATTATCCATTTGGATGATAAATTAGACTGGACTGCCAATACTGATGCGCTGTGCAAGAAAGGACAAAGCCGGTTATACTTCCTTAGAAGGCTGGCTTCCTTCAACATCTGCAATAAGATGCTGCAGATGTTCTATCAAACAGTTGTGGCGAGCGCCCTCTTCTACGCAGTGGTGTGCTGGGGAGGCAGCATTAAGAGGAAAGACGCCTCACGCCTGGACAAACTGGTGAGGAAGGCAGGCTCTATTGTTGGCATGGAGCTGGACAGTTTAACATCTGTGGCAGAGCGAAGGGCGCTCAGCAGGCTCCTATCAATTATGGAGAATCCACTGCATCCACTAAATAATGTCATCTCCAGACAGAAGAGCAGCTTCAGCGACAGACTGCTGTCACTGTCCTTCTCCACAGACAGATTGAGGAGATCGTTCCTCCCCCAAACTATGCGACTCTTTAATTCCACCAGGGGGGGTAAACGTTAATATTTAACATTATACATAGTTATTGTCTGTTTTTTTCACCTGTATTATTATCATTCTTTAATTTAATATTATTTATTGTATCAGTATGCTGCTGCTGAAGAATGTGAATTTCCCATCGGGATTAATAAAGTATCTATCTATCTATCTATCTATCTATCTATCTATCTATCTATCTATCTATCTATCTATCTATCTATCTATCTATCTATTATCCAACCCACTATATCCTAACTACAGGGTCACGGGGGTCTGCTGGAGCCAATTCCAGCCAACACAGGGCGCAAGGCAGGAAACAAACCCCAGACAGAGCGCCAGCCCACCGCAGGGCACACACACACACACACACACCCACACACCAAGCACACACTATTGCCAATGCACCTAACCTGCATGTCTTTGGACTGTGGGAGGAAACCGGAGCACCCGGAGCAAACCCACACAGACACGGGGAGAAGAAGCAAAGTCCACACAGGGAGGACCTGGGAAGCGAACCCGGGAAGCGAACCCAGGTCTCCTAACTGTGAGGCAGCAGTACTACCAATGCACCACCATGCCACCCCGCCCAGCTATCACTTTAAAATTATCATTTTTTTAACAAAAACAGATCAACACAGATGAAAACTTGTTAATAGTGAAAAACTAAATAAAAACAAGATAAGAATCATTGGGGTCCCTGAGAATGCCCTGTTGTTCATAAAGTAAGTCACACAAATGTGCATAATAGAATCAGAGTTCTGCCAAAATTTAAACAAAGTAAACAAAGTTTATTAGAGGCACTGAACTGGATGTTCCTGTGAGGGTGGTCCAGTGGTAAAAGCCTACTTCTGGTGGAGACTTCAATTAAGTATTGGTTAAAGCGGACATTGGAAGTGACCTCAGTGGTCATCTGGTGGGTTCTCTTCCTCAAATCTAAGGGAACAGACAGAACAAATTAGTGGTGGTGCTACATTCAAATCCTTCCCCTTAATAACATGGCATAAGGCTGTCAAGCACTTCCTATGCTTGTGCATCTGACGCTGGTCAATTTCACTTTAAACAATGTACATTTTTTATTCACACAGAAAAACACACAGAAAATAGATGGGTTGGGGTCTTCAAAACTCAACTTGATGTTATTTGGGAAAAACTGGATGAATAGGATTGATGCGTTTGAATAGTCAGTCAAAGCTGCTCTGATGTTCATGCACACAGTGACTGGACAGGAGAGCCCAATCTAATCCAGTCTTGTTGTGAGGAAAAAGTTTTAACAACTGTGTTTCTGTGCCAGCCTAATTACTTTCTGAACTTGCTTATTTCATTAGGGTCATTTAGTTTAAGGCAGAAGTCAGGAACCAAACTTTGATTGTATGCCAGTTGATCACTGGACACACTGATGCACACCTTCATTAACATATATTAGGCAAATTCATGGTCACCAGTCTTCAGTGGTTAGGAGAAGAAATATGACTATCATTGCAGAATCACCCAACCCATATATACATTACAGTATAAACACTGTATTATTATATATTTTCTTTTAATTTTTGAGGGTGATGAGTGATGAAGGTTTATCTCCAAAAAGACATTAGGGTCAAAGGAAAAGGGGAAAGAAAGAAGATTTGTTGTCTTCCAGTGTCTGCTGCCACAATAAAATTCTAACTAGACTTTGTAAGCCACATGCATAAAGGAAATTCAGCCCTAAACAAAGAAAATATCTGTATTGCTTGTAAATGGAATACGTTTTTATATGAATTAATTTTTATGAAAATGATGAACTACTGCAAGCAACCATTGAAATATCTGAGCAATATATAGTATTTATTGGAATAGTATTTTAGGACACTTCTTTGCTTATTTGGTTCAGAGGTAAGCTAGAAGGAATGTTAATATAATAGTAAATCTTTAATATATGCCATACACAGTTGCATGTTTCAAAACAATTTTTGAAAATCAGCAGCCTAATACCAAGAAATTTTTGGGAATGGGTGCTTGTTTGTTGTTTGACCAGTATATGACTTTGTTTGTTTTCCACATGTACATCGCAGCTGCTCTGCTACATTCTAGCTGCATTACAGACACTGCAGGCAGTCTTGGCAAACACACAGAAATTACATTTTATATGAAACACGTTGAATAATATGTGACTGTGACTTTCATTTTCAGGAAAGATTGCCCTTGTCAGTGCTACATATTTTGAGAGTTGTAGCTCCTCCAGTGTAAGCAGAAAATAGGACACATTTAAGAAAAGGGCATTTTAAAGTATAGATGGTTTTGTACTTTAAACAAAACTCTGCTTTTCATACAAAGCGAAAAACATCACTGTAATAATTTAAATTTAAAATGGACTCCGTACAATTATTGGTTCACCAGCCTAAAGCTGAAAAAGAAATGAACCAATATAACAATCCATAAAAGATTTTTGCCTCTTTCCATATAGACTTGCTAAAGCCGTGCTACCTTTCATTATCCACAGCTAATTTCACAGGCTGTTTCATTCTATGAACACTCTGCAAAACATTTTATTATTTTGGTATTTCACAACTCAAATAAGACACCATGAATTATGAACCAACAGCTTTTAATGTTAGCTGTTTGGTTGGAAAGGGGGGTTGCGGAGGGCACTGAATTTTTTCTTTCAGCCATTCAAAAGGAAATGTCAGAAAGTGTAACTCTAATAACACACTAATGCCTATGCAGTTGGATACAATTATGTGATTGGGTAAGTCTCTTAGTCCCAGCATTAGTATTTAGATTTTTTTTTTTGTTTTTTTTTTATTTATTTCTTTGACGATTTCAACTCTTATGTTGCAAGCTAAATTAAATCCATTCATAGCAACTAATGAAGGAAAAAAATAAAAAGGAAAGGGAGGGATGGAAATATGTCTTTAATCATGTTTAATAGCATCCCCTGTCTACATTTTAAATGCAGGTGTGAAAGCAAGTGTCTTTTATTCAGATGAAGAAGTATTATTTAAATCATGCGTAAGTACAAGAATTTCACAGTTCCAGCAGAATGCCTTTATTTACCTGACAATGCTTCAAATGGACCTGAGTGCTGTCTCAGAAATCTTTAAGATTAGCAGGTGTGCTTTCAATCGGGTCTCAAGCCACCCTGAAAGCACACCATGGCAGTGTTAAATTAGCCTTTATAATAATAAACACACAGAGTTATTTGCTGAAGACAGCTACCTGTTTTTATCTTCCTAATTTGACTTGCATTTACATTTTGCTCCAAGATCTTTTGTGCAATTCCCTAACTAGGCTGTGGTTTTCTATCAACATATTGCATTTTATAAAAAGCCACCAGGTGCATATTACAGAGATCGACACATGATATGGGCTGAAACTGCAACTTGAATCCTTGAGTCACAAATACTTGTTTTTTTTTATCTTTAGCTGAGAAATTCTCTTTTTTGTGTAGTCATTGAATGGTCAGTAAATCATTCATTCTTCAGACCTGTACTGTCTACTACATGATTGAATATGGCACAAATATACCAAAAAAGCTGAGGCCACAACAAATTAAACAACACTGGAATAGGATGGCAGTCCATCGCAGGGAACGTTTGTACCAGTTAGCCTATCCAGGGAACAATTTTCCAGATTCCAGAGAATGTGCAACCTCCATACAAGCAACAGTTTGCAGATGAAATGACGGCAGGTCCATGAAAGCACTATTTAAGTGAATTTGAATGTAAGTAACAGACCTACAAAGACAGAATTGCAGAAACAATTTATAATTCTAGAAATAGTACATCCCAATTTGAAAATCACTATTTTGAAAAGTTGCATACTGCTAGAGCAGCTACAGAGCTAAAGGTGTTGTAATGGAATTTATACTCTTTTCATACTATGAACACACGATTTTTGGTACCAATGAGGTAACTGTAAATGTATACTGTATAATAAGAAACTTCATTTGCAATGATGTCTTCACAGTTCTTTTAGTTACATGCAACTGTGCTACAATAAATGTGCTAGAGAATAGCAATTTGTTACATGTTGATTAGAACATACAAGTAAGAAATTTGCTGTACTCTGAACATTTGATAATTATAAATCCATAAACATATAGGAAAATAATACAACTGTTTTTTGTGTTGTGGCTAACAGTGCATTGCCTAACTCCAGTTGTCCAGCTGAATAATGGGCTCTGTGCTGGTTAAATCTTTTGTAGTATTTTTCTTTTATATATACAGTATATATATACCTAATTCATTTTTTTATGTTTAACAGTGTTGTAGCTAAGTAAACAAACTCAGAATGTTAATTCTTATCTTTATTGTTTGGATTTACTAACCTTGGGTCTTCACTCTACTCCTCCTAATCAGCCTACATGAATTTCCTACAGCAGATAGTATCTGTTTCAATGGAACTCTCATTTCTCAACAAATCTCAGCATTGTTATTAACAGCATAACTTGTTATAATAGTCACATAACTTGAAAACAATGAAAAAGGGAAAAAGAGGTGGTATCTGAGAAAGAATGAAAAAACTGCATGGAGTCTGGACACCCTTTACTGACTGTTATGATGGGAAACGTTCAATTGCTCCGCAATAAAGTGGATGAATTTCAAGCATGTGCATGCTTTCAGACCGATTACAGAGTTGCGTGCATTTTGGCATTTACCCAGAACCTGGCTGAATTAGAAATGATTTGGATGACTACTTGACAATTGATGGATTTGGTGCACCAATTTCTTTGGACAGAGACTCACACGGTGGAGGTATCTGCCTTTATATAAATAAACAATGGCGTAAAACGGTGGTGATTAGAGAAAAACTGTGCACGAAAGATGTGTATCTTCTGTCTGTCTCGCTGTGCCCCGTTTATCTGCCCAGAGAATTTCCACAGATTTTCATGACAATCGTGTATATTCACCTGAGGGCAGTGGGGACTGAAGCCATTAACATCATTTTCAGAGTGATACAGAGTCTTGAATCGCTGTCTCCCGACTCTCTGAACTTTAATTGGGACACTTTAACTGGTGTGCACTTAAAGAAAACAATTCACAATTTTTACCAATATGTCACTTGCCCAACTTATCACAACCGAATGCTTGATCAGTGCTATGGGAACCCTGCGTGGTTTTGAGTGCACTAACTGGTCAATGTTTGAAAAATCCTGTACTGACTTTGATGAATTGACAGACACTGTGAGCTGTTATATACAATTCTGTGAGGACACCACAATACCCATGAAATCAACCAAAATAAACCCAAACAACAAGCCATGGACTACCAGAGATCTAAAACAATTGATAACCCACAAAAACAGGGCATTTCAACATGGAATATTAACAGAACAGAAGAAATTACAGAAGGAGGTGAATCGTGAAATAAAGCAGGCAAAGCTGAAGTATAAGGACAGGATAGACAATGAACTGTGACTGATAAACTGCGTTCATTATGGAATGGCATGAAGATGAGTTAAGTGAGTTAACTGGCAGGGGTCAAAACTGACTATCAGTTGGCTCAAAATGTAAAATTCTATTCAAGATTTTTACCTCAGAAGCAGAACCAGGTGTGGAAGCAGGAGGCAGTCCTTCTTTGACCAGAATGATGTCAGAAAGGTCCTTAAACAAAAAAAAAAAAAAAAAAACCCTCGGCTCCAGATGGAGTAAGTGGTCGTCTGCTTCATTATTGTGCACAGGTGCTCTCTCCGGTATTCCACTCCATATTTGAAATGCTCTTGGATTTACAACAACTGCCCAGCCTATGGAAACAGGCAACTGTTATTTCGATGTCAAAAACTGCACACCCCAAAGTGACTTTAGACCAGTGGCATTAACTTATCATATCATGAAATCCTTTGAGACATTAATTATGAAATAACTACTTAGCAAAACTGGGACTCTTCTGGACCCTCACCAATTTGCATACAGAGTAAAGTATTAGCAATTGGAAGGAATAAAAAAAAACATACAAGATTGCTAATTTTATAGACTTTTCATCAGCTTTTAACATGTTCAAGCCCCACATTTAGTTGAGAAACTGATTCAACTGATCAGTTCTGTTTGGATCCTAAATTGGTGGTATGGATTCTGGACTTTTTAACAAAGAGAACACAAAGAGTGAGTGTTAATGGCTGATTCTCTGATAGCCTAAGTACATCTGTGGGCACTCCACAAGATTGTTGTTTATCTCCTCTTCTGTTTATCCTGTATACAAATGACTACAGGAGTTTACACAATTATAAACATATCCTGAAATTTGCAGGCGACTCTGTCATTATGAGTGTTCTACATGATAAGGAAGACAACCATGGACCTATTGTCAATGAGTTTGTACAATGGTGTGGTCACTAGAATGTATGGCTTAATTTTTCTAAGATAAAAGATATGGTTGTAGATATAAGGTGCGCTCTACCATCCACTGTCACAACTTTAATTAAAAGGGAGGCAATGGAGATGGTAGAGAAATTAAACTTTGATCTTAACACAGCGGAAATCTTTAAAAAAGGAAAGTCATGACTTTTCTTTCTTAGGAAACTCAACTGTTTTAAAGTGGACAAAACCATAATTACTTTTTTTTACAAGTCATTTATTAAATCCATTGTTACATTTCCTTTAATCTGTTATTTTGGTAACCTCAGCAGTAAGAATATAAATCATCTTAACAACATTATAAAAATCTGCTGTAAAATTATTGGTTCACAGCAGACCTCTATCACTGAAATGTATTGCAAACAGGCTAGAAGGAAAGCCAACTCAATTCTGTCAGACAGTAGCCATCCTCTTTTCTCTAAATTCCAGCTGTTGCCATCAGGCTGCAGATTTAGGTTTCCAAAGGTAAGAAGCAACAGGCTTAAGAACTCTTTTATTTCTAGAGCTATAAGCATTTTAAATCCTGTTAATTTTAGGGATGCTGTGAACTGTTACATTTTTCATTTCTATTTTGTGTACTGATGAAAGCAATTATTATTCTTTCTATTGTTCTTGAGTGTGTGTTTATGTAATAACATTTGACAACCAATATTTTGTCTTTGTTTATCTATTGGATATCTGTAACAATGTCTTCTGTTTTTGTACTTTTGTGCTGCATACAAATTTCCCTTTGGGATAATAGTACTAGGGTGTTGTACCGTGTTAGCCATTATGAATGTAGAGAAAAGCCAAGCAAAATGACACCTTTTATTGGCTAACTAGAAAGATTACAATATGCAAGCTTTCGAGGCAACTCAGGCCCCTTCTTCAGGTTACATCTTGCCTGAAGAAGGGGCCTGAGTTGCCTCGAAAGCTTGCATATTGTAATCTTTCTAGTTAGCCAATAAAAGGTGTCATTTTGCTTGGCTTTTCTCTACATTCATAATGGCTAACACGGTACAACACCCTAGTACTACAGATATACAAGACACCGAAATGTACCGCTACTACATGGAAAGATTACATCTTGCCTGAAGAAGGGGCCTGAGTTGCCTCGAAAGCTTGCATATTGTAATCTTTCTAGTTAGCCAATAAAAGGTGTCAATTTGCTTGGCTTTCCTTTGGGATAATAAAGTCTACTTGACCTAACCTAACCTACCCTAACTAAATTAACACTTTCTCAGAGCTACTGTATCACTTTTACACAAGAAAGGAGCTGCCCAAAACCCTGCTAAAATTTACAAGGAAAAGCAGCCATTAATGGTACTGAACTCTGCAGCTTCAAATGAGAAATTGAGTATTTAAAAAGATGTTTTACTTACTATTACAGTCTTTTTTGACTATGTGCAAGAAGAGAACTTTTCTCTAAAGAAGCCCCAAATCTGGGAAGAAGCCCATCTATAGAATGGCTAGTGCAGAGTTGATGCCTGAGGAGGTGATGCTGAATTTGACATTTTTTAAGGGATGATACTATGGAAAAAATGGATCTGTTGGCCTTTGCCCTTTTGACCTTTGACTACTGAAGTGGCTAAATAAAGGCTGATCTTTTCTATGCTGTTATAAAGGGTGAGATTCCAGCAAATAAACAAAGATCAATCTTAAGTGCTTTAAATACCACAGAACCCACTTCATTCATAATATTTACAATGTAAAACTATAAACAAAGATCAGTGTAAAGGAGTTGTAGTGGGGTCTGAAGCCTCCAAAATGTCCCAAAAAAAGGTCAGGAGCTTAAGTGGCCGGTATTAACACATTAACTGCTGGACCATTTATTACCAGGACAGTGCAGTATACTGTAAGTCTATGCACAGATGATAAATAATGAATTCTATCTAAACACATACAAAATGTAAAGAAATATATTAGAAAACAACCATTTTATCATCAACAGTAACTGTCAAAGATGTGAAGAAAATGTTAATTACCGTAGTTTATTTTCACCACCAACTAGACTAAAAATCTGCATTTGAATGAAAGAACTTGAAGCATGGCACCACGGAGAGTGCTGGCTTAGAAGAACATGTGCCCAACATATTTTATTACACTGTCTACGCTTCTTGCACAGAATACATTTGGTAGTTAGTGACTGTTTGCACTCAGTGGGTGGCAGAATGTCCTTGTATTACAGTTCTGTCATTTGGGAGAAATCGAACACCTTGTTATAAAGAAACACCTTCAGGGCAGTTATCCACATCAGTGCCATAGCCTAGAGGTTCCACATAATCAAAGTGTTTGTCGCTATCTTTATCACTGTCATTATCATAGATGTTTCAAAACATCAGCAGCTGTATACCTTTTTCGCTGTGACAAAACTACGAATTCTCTACTTTTGGCATTATTTTCCGCAAGCTGTTGCCACCAAAAAAAAATTTTTCATCCACTAAATGCTAGCACTATAGTAGTTAACTGAGACACAGCAGCAATCTTGGCAGCAAGTGCTATCTATAGTGGATGTATGCTGAGATGTGACCTCGCTCATATGTTCTACTTTGATAGGCTTAATGAGATAGGACTTAACCCGTACCTTGCATTCAAAATGTAACTTCAGCCCTAGGCATCCAGTTCTCAAGCATTTACCTGCAGGCTTTGGCCTGCTCACTCATAAAGTGAGGAATTGGCTTTAAATGTTTAAAATACAACCTCAAGTCCCAAAATTGAAATGTCTTACATGGAAGAGAAAAACATAAAATTCTGGCTTGAAAAGACCATTGAAATAGAAATATTTAAGGATTTATTAAAAAAATAGACAAAATAAAAAGACAGAAATAGGGCAAAAGGCAATCTGTGACAAACAAGTCTAATACACAATTGTTCTTACAAATAACTCCATATAAACTCAGCAATTCACTACTGGATTACCGTCTGTGACATGAAAATAAAAGCAGAGGGAGGACTCAGCAGCAGTAGTGTCAAGATAACCCCGTCTCCTAGGGTTCCACCTACCAAACACAAACAATGGCTAAATATTTAAAGACACATGACACAAATGATAAACAAATCTAACATAAAACATGAAAAATAATAATTGAAAATGAACATAAATAAATAAATAAAATGGAAAATACAAATAAATTCTAGCTTTAACATAACACAAAAGCACATAATAGAATAAGGCAAAAGTTCCAATGCAGGATAAATGGATACATTTTCAGAAGAGCTTTCAAATGTAACAATTCAGGTTAGTATTCAGTATGGTGGTCTTAATACTGTCGGAGAGAGCCTGTTGAAATTAAAAAGCCAGGGATAATAGGGAGGCTTTAATTCTGGATTTGAATGACAAGACAAATGGAGCCATACAAACAAGCTGAGAGGTTTAATAAGCACCTTGTTAGTAAGACAATATCTACATCATGATATGTGTGATTATATGCTTCCTGTTTTCTAACATTTTTGTAAAAAAAAAGGGAGAAATATGCATGATTAAATGCTTACTATTTTAGCTGTAACACATAATAAATACATTTCTATTTCATGGACCAGACTTGTATGATACAGTGAGTGCATGGTCTAAACATTTTTAAAATAACTGCAGAAACTGTGAAGGTTCTTAATGTGAGGTTGCAAAACTCAAATTGCTCTATTTAAAATATCATAATGAAATATGTTTAAAAAATCAATCATTACATACTGTCTTTATAAATTCATCCTACAGTGTAAAAAGAATATAATAACTGCTTGTATATGGTGATAACTGATGGGCTGAGCTGTATCTTGTCAGTTCTTTGATTCACTCAAGATATTGGTCTGGTAGTGATAGGACTCAATTTGAATCAACTAGTACAAGTGCACATTTGCACAAACCAGAGTACATTGTTTCACTAAGTTGCAGACTAAGTTGAGCGGATTGATTGAATGGGACCTGTCTTCACTGGTTTAGTCCAAGCTATCAGAGATGGGGGCAACTGGTTTTTCAAAAATGATATATGTACATGATAGCAACAACTTTGGTAGCCTTAGTTACAGTTTTTAGCCCAGATGTTCCTCAGTAAAAATAATATTTTACAGAATATGTTTTTTTGCTTTCTAATGATTTTGATTCTTTTTCTAGTTTTTAATATTTCTTTTACATCTTGTAAATTTAACAGTATTTGAGTGAATAAATGTTTAAATAAAATATTGAATACATTTGTAAACACTTATGTTTTCTGTTGTTTTCTGAGTATAACAGAGCAGTCCTAAACTATGAGGTGAGGGTAAAGACCCACTCAAAGCAAATCAAAAAAGTGGTACATCTGTGAGGAAGGGTAATTCAAACAGTGGGAGAAATCAGCATTTTAAAGAAGTAATGGTTTTACAAATTAAAAGAGGTGTGGAAAATACTGCATATATTTAAGTAGTGATAGCAGTGAGATGCAGAGGTAAGTATTAATACTAAGCTCCAGATAAAGGTAGCAAGACAGCTAAATAAGAAACAATGTTATTTATATTAACGAAATAGGTGCCCGTAAAGGGACTGGCCGAATTAAGACACTGAAACCAATCCAGCTAAAGGAAAAATAACTTTCTGTTGGCAGGGAAGTAATTTGTATTAAAAACAATAATGTGCATTTTTTTTAAATAAAATATGTTTAATTAGCTGTAAATAAAATAAAACTTCACAGACAACTGAAAACTTTAACACTTTTTATCATAAGGGGTGGCAGTTTCCTGCCGCATTTACTTTAAAAAAATTACAAAAGTCTTAGACATAAAATACCTAGTAATATATTCTAGCAAGAATGTCAAGTGTATGTTCTATCAGGGATGCTGTCATGGCAGACTGTATTTCCCAGAAAAGCTTCATCCCCTGGGTCAGGTTAAGTGTAGATTTTATGCAGAGCACTGTTCCATTTTTTGAACTGTCTGTGTGTTCTTTCCTTTTTTAATAGCACACAGTGTTTCCAGAAGTTGAACAAGTAATGAGTATTAGGCAAGACGCAAAAAAAAAATTCAGTGAACCACCAATAAATTAAACCAATTATTATTTAAGTTCTTCAAATAATGAGGAAATAATGATTAATTAAAGCAATCGTTACTTAAGTTCTTGAGATGATGAGGAAACAATATATTCACATTTAATATCCCGTAAATGACCATCCATGGATAACCATATTTAGCTTTAAACTTTGTAAAGATCAGCATGTCTCACACCATTGACTGAAGTGAAAAGTTTGGCAGAGATTAATTCAAGTTTTGGATGAATAAATTGTCCTTTTGTACAAGCATCTGAAAAACCTTCATATCTGGATATCAAATTATCACATATGGAGGACACTAAGATTAGCGTTTTAATGAGAAATAGGCTTATGATGAACTGAGTGACATTCAATTATTGCAGACTTTTTATGGTTCCTTGCTCTTTTCCAGAGACTGCCATTCACTCTGGAAAGTTCATTTCCAAGACAAGCATACAGGTGAAAACAGTGTTTTTTTGATTAGTATGACTTGTATTTCAAGTTAATTTTATTATTACTATTGCAGACTTTTTTGATTTGCTGTAATATTTTTAATCTTTGGGAATGATACATGTTTATATTGTCAAAGAAAAACTCTTAAAGGCAAGGAGATTGGTAAGGGAGGCACTGATTTCCTCATTTAATAGAAATTACAGTGCCTTTAAAAAGTATTTTTTGCCTGGGAAGTATTCACATTTTATTGTTACACAACATTGAATCGAAGTGGATTTGTCCTTTTTGATACTGGTCAACAGGAAAAAAATGCCTTAATGTCAAAGTGAAAGCTGATCTCTGCAAAGTGGCCTAAATTAATTACAAATATAAAACACAAACTAATTGATTGCGTAAATATTCACGCCCTTCAAGTCAGTTAGTAGATGTACCTTTGGTAGCACATGACAGCTTTGAGTCTGTGTACACAGGTCTCTATCATCTTTGCATTTCTGGATACTACCATTTTTCCACATTCTTTGTAAAACTGCTCAAGCTCTGTTAGGTGGCATTGGAATTGTGAATAAACAGTCTTTATCAAGCCCAGTCACACATTCTCAGTTTTGGACTCTGACTCAGCCTTTCCAGGACATTAACACTGTTGTTGTTAAGCAATTCCTGTGTACTGTAGCTTTGGATTTATGCTTAAGGTTATTGTCTTGCTGTAAACGAATCTTCTCCCAAGACGTAGGTTTCTTGCACACTCCATCAGGTTTCCTCCAGGATTTCCCCATATTTTTCTGCTTTCTTTTTACCCTTTACCATAATTAGCCTTCCAGAGAAGCATCGCCAAATCAAGATGTTGCCACAATCATGCTTCACAGTGGGGATAGTGTGTTTTTGATAATGTGCAGTGTTTGACGTATGTTAAACATGATGTTTAGTCTAATAGCCAAGAAGCTCAGTTTTAGTCACATTATACCATACAGCTTTCCTCCAGCAGATTTCAGAGTCTACTATGTGCCTTCTGACAAACTCTAGCTGAGCTGTCATGTGCATTTTTTTTAAAAGTGACTTTCTCTTTGCCACTCTACCATAAAGCTGCAACTGCTGACGCACCTGAGCAATAGTTGTTGTATTCAGATTGTTTCCAATCTTTTCCACTTGTAACTCCTTCAGAGTTATCATAGGTCTCTTGGTAGACTCCCTCACTAGTCTTCTTGTTGTATGACTCACCTGGGCAGATTTACAGATGTTCCATACTCTTTCCATAGCTTAATGATTGATTTATTGGACCACAAGGGATATTTCATAAATCAGACATCTTCTTGTATGTAAATTGTCTTGTGTGTAAATTGGATATCTTCTTAGCTGTGTCATATTAAAGGAAGTGAATACTTATGCAATCAACTATTTTGTGTTTTATATTTGTAATAAATTTAGACCACTTTGCAGAGATCCATTTTTACTTTACCATTACAGAGTCCTTTTCTGTTGATCACTGTGATAAAAGACAAATTAAAATCCCTATGATTCAATATTGTAAAACAATAAAATATGAAAACGTCCAAGTAGGTGATTACTTTTTACAGACACTGTATATGTAAGGAGAATAACTACCTTTGTGGTGAATTGCTTTGAAACTATCCCATGCATAGGACAGCATCCACTGCTGTACATTTTTCTGCTTTGTTTAGTCAATGTGATCTTCCTGAATCTGTGTCCTCCAATACGGAGGAGCTCTGTTCCTGGTTTTATTCCACCTGCCGAACTGTTTTAGATGCTGTGGCTCCATTAAAAACCAGGCAGCCTAAAATGAAATCTGAGCCCTGGCTGAATGACACAACTCGCGCTGTTAGATGCGAGTGCCGGAAAGCTGAGCGCAAGTGGAGAAAGGACAATTTGCATGTATCGTTTCAAGTATTGAAAGACTGCTGGCGTCGTTATCAGTTTATTGTGAAAGATGCCAAAAGAGCGTACATGTCAAATATTATTCTGTCAAACTATCACAAACCTCGTGTGTTATTTGACATTATAGATAGGGTTTTAAATGCTCCACAGAATGCCTGTATGGAACCTTCTTTTGAGACATGTGAGAAATTTTTGCACTTCTTTGTGGATAAGGTGAATAATGTTAGGGCTCATATACCTCTCACTGTTTATGACCCTTTAGCTGTTCTCCCCTGCTCTGCTGTTTTTTATCAGTTTAAGCCGGTGACTCTATCTTGTTTATATGAGATTGTTGGTCAATCGAAGCCCTCAGGTTCTCCTTTTGATGTTGTCCCACCTTCTCTTTTTAAAGAGGTTATTTCTGTTTTAGGGCCATCTGTTCTTGCTATTATCAATAGCAGCCTTTCCTCAGGCGTAGTTCCTAATTTGTTTAAACATGCCATAGTGCAACCATTGATCAAAAAACCAAGCCTAGATCCCACTATGCTATCCAATTTTAGACCGATTTCCAAGCTTCCATTTCTGTCCAAAATTTTGGAGAGAAGTGTGTATATTCAATTGAAAGCCTTTTTAGATGAAAGTGATGTGCTCAAAGTGTTTCAATCTGGTTTTAAGCCAGTTTTAAGTACTGAAACCGCATTACTGAAGGTTTTTAATGACATCCTTTTGGCAACAGACTCAGGGGATTATGTGATTTTAGTTCTGCTCGATTTAACAGCTGCTTTTGATACTATAGATCATAGTATTTTATTTTCTCGTCTGGAGCATTGTGTGGGCATTCGTGGTATTGCCTTGGCATGGTTTAAATCGTACTTGACTCAAAGAACTTTTTCAGTGAGGCTAGATGAATTTAGATCCTCCTCTGCTTCACTATCATGTGGGGTTCCGCAAGGCTCCATACTTGGTCCTCTGCTATTTTCTTTGTATCTCCTGCCTCTTGGCTCTATTCTTAGAAAGCATAAAATTGCTTTCCATTGTTATGCAGACGATACTCAGGTTTATGTACCCCTCAAACGCAAGGATGCTTACTCCATACAAACTTTGGTTATGTGCCTAGAAGAGGTGAAAGCTTGGATGGCAGTGAACTTCTTAAATTTTAATGAAAATAAGACAGAGGTTATAGTGTTTGGTCCTGGGGGCACCAGTGGGTCTATTTCTACTTCTGCTCCTGTGGATTTGGGTCCCCTAGCACAATATAGTACACCTGTTATTACAAATTTGGGTTTTAGGATAGATGAGGATTTTAGACTCAGATCAGCGCGGTGGTGAAATCTTGTTTTTTTCAGCTAAGACGTTTGGCGAAGATAAAAAACATTCTTTCCAAAGATCAATTTACAACAGTAATCCATGCCTTTATTACAACCCGGTTGGACTATTGTAATTCGTTGTATGTTGGTGTTAGCCAGTCCACCCTGTCTCGGCTCCAGCTGGTGCAAAATGCTGCTGCACGCCTTTTAACTGGCACACGAAAGAATGAGCACATTACACCTGTATTATCCTCACTGCACTGGCTACCTGTTCAGCTTAGAGTTCATTTTAAGATTCTTTTATTTGTTTTTAAGTCCTTAAATGGGCTTGCTCCGCCCTACCTCGCTGAGATGCTGCATATGCACTCTCCTTCCTGCTCACTCAGATCAGCTGGTCAGCTGCTTCTGGATGTGCCTAGGACTCAGCAAAAGCTCAGGGGGGATAGGGCTTTTTCCGTTGTGGCTCCAAGGCTCTGGAATTCACTGCCGATTCACATTAGACAGGCCTCCTCACTGCCCATTTTTAAGTCTGCTCTTAAGACTTACCTTTTTGGTTTGGCGTTTGATCCTGTGTGAGCAGTTGATTTTACTCTGTTTAGTTGTGTTTACAATGTTTTAATTAGTTTCATTTATTGTATTTTATTTACTTATTTATTATTTTGTTTTTGTTTAAAATTTATTTTAGCCTATGTTCAGCACTTTGGTCAGCGGCTGTTGTATGTAAAGTGCTTTATAAATAAAGTTGACTTGACTTGACTTGACTTGATAGGTACTCAGTTGCTTATTCTGTTCTTCTGGAATCTGCCTGCCATTCTGACTTCTGCCCTGTGCCAGTGGCACTCACTCACTTACTTACTGTATATTAATATATCTCTCTATTATATAAAATAATCCTGTGATGAGACAAGACTTTTTGAAGAGACTTTTTGGAGTTTTTGTTCTGCGAAACAGAGACTTTTGCCATGAGATTTTTTCAAGTCATGCCCTACTCACAACTATTTTCAAACAAGACCACGGTCATCTCACCTCTCAGTCGTGTGAATGCTTTTGTCAGACACACTTCTTGCACTATACCTAGCAGGTCCAATCGGAGTCAGAAATAAAAGACAAAGAGTAGAAGACAAAGTTGAACGTCATAAAGAGCTTCAAAAACATTGGTGTGATACACATGCAGAGCAGGTTAGAGATTATGAAAGTAGTAAAATTCGAAAGTATCAAAAAACTGATAGTAAAGAGCGCATTAGCGCTAACAAACGGAAATTATTGAAATAACAGAACAGCAAAAAGAGATCGAATATATGGACATAGGAGATATGTCAGAGGTATGTAGATATTGTTCGGCTTTAAAGTTTAAGTTGGAGACTTGTAGATCGTCTAATTTGTGTTGCCATCAGGGAAAAGTAGTGTTTCTTCCCAATGAAGAGGCGTATCCATGAGAATTAAAAGATTTGTTGTTTGGTGAAAGTGAAATCCACAAACACTACAGGCAAAATATTCGAATCTACATTAATCTGTTCACGTTCACATTATTCAATGCTCAAAAAGTAAATTTGCACAATTCTGGACCATATACTATGAGAATCTGTAGTCCCGCAAGAATTAAAGCTACTACAAGTTTAATTTCGAAGAAACCACAATTCGGTCAGGTGTATATTTATGATCACAGAGAAGTGATGCAACATAGAATCAAAAGAGTTAAACGATCGGACGTGTTAGAAATTATACAGCCAATAATGGATACAAATCCATACATCCACTTTACACAAAATGTATATGCAAAACATGGACAAAGAAGTTTTCTTGGATTTCTATATGAATCCGAAAGATCACGGTCGCATTTATAATAAACCAACATGTGATGAATTGTCAGTGATAATAGTTTTGAAAGACGGAGATATCAAAGACAGAGTTTATATTCGTGTTTATCTAAAAGCAAAGCAACCCGGGGGTTGGTGAGCGAAGCGAGCAGGGGGCGGAGCCCCCTAGTTTTTAAAGAAGAATAACATAAAATATCTGAAAAATCATATATGCAAATAATTTAGAAGACAGGGTGGGACAAATCAAAAAACAGAATGTAAGAAAGGAATTGTGAACTAATCGTCATGAATGAAATTTGGAACATCTGAGCGATTATTTTAGAACCCTCTCACTTTCTGTCTGTTAGCCTTTGCCCAATTCTTCATTCAGTCACAAGCCCATAGAACCTCTAGTTTAAGCACCCTTCTAAGGTCACTTTTAAAGCAAACCCTGAAATTGCATTCAGGATCAGGGACATCTCTCTTTGACTACAGAGACACCAGTCTAGAGCTCCCCGTTAAGGTTCCTTCTTGGAACACAAATTTTGGCAGTTTGCCTTAGAAGAGCAACATGGTGATTATCAAGGGATGAAATTTGCTACTGAGGGGTTAGAGGCATTACACTGGTTTCTTGCAAGTATTCCTTTGCTTCACCCTTAAAGAGGCACATATCGTAGGTTCAGTTTTGGCCTTCCATATCCTAAAAGATTTCATTACTGAATTGTTAATAACGTATGCATCCATTAATTAGTTCCTTTTTCTGATTCTGCTTCTGGTAATACAAAGTTGCATGGAAGCCATAAAATTATAAAATGGCAAACCATCAATGACAAGATCAAGCAAGTACACACACAGCTTAGATTGTCCATTCAGCTTGAAAGTAGGTCATTAGCATGTAAGAAGAAGCCTATGTGGACACAGAGAATTTATACAAACTCTACCCAGAAAGCACCCAGCTGAGAACTGAACCAGAATCAATATGAGCCAGCAGCGCTACCCACTGTGGCACAGTTTATCAATTTTACAGGAAATATAGAAAGTATTTTTCATAAAAATGATTGTGGAATGTATATGCCATGGTTAGGAACTTTAGATTTTTTGAAAAATCTACAAAAATTCTGAAAGTGTTCATTTTAAGTATTATTTTTTGCAGTCACTTTTAAAGCTATGCCAAATTCAGGGCACAGTGCAAGAGTGAGCCATATGAATCAAGTATAGATTGATTCTGCAATAGAAGCCATAGTACAAATAGCCATTGCACTATTAACTCTGCTGATTATGGCCTTGCTAATTTTAAATGGAAGATTTAAACAAAAAAAATGAAAAGTGAAGCCAAGCAAAGTTTCATGATTGAATGTCCTTTTGTTCAGTTAACCTGCCATTGATTTCTAGACTATCACCACCACTGGGCTATATAAAAAGTAAATGAGCTGGTTATGAAAGGTTTAGAGTATAAATCTTTCTAAAAGCAACTAATGAATTATTATACAATGCACACTTTGAAGAATTATAAGTTAATCCTCCTCATTTTGAAGAGATTGATTCTTTTTTTATTTTGAGAAGTGTGCTTGCATTTTCGAGCAGACCATCCAAAGTTGAGTCCTATGAACCATAATAGGATTTTTATTTAGGCAAGCAATTCATTGTGAGTGGCAGTCTGTGCATCGATAAACATTCCTTTACCCAATAAAATTGCTCATTGGTTATAAGAATAACCTGGCACATTCAACATTCTATGCACATTTGATTATTCTGAAATGAATACCTGAATGAATTCTTAACAACTCTTTCATTTTTATTAAAATTTGTTATACATTAATACAGTTAAATGACAAGGAAAATTACAGTATCATTTGGACAGAAGATGCTGTAGAAGTTAATGGATTTTAAAAATACCTTTTAGCATTTAAAGGTATCATTGAGTCATATAGACTTTCTATATCTTTAAGTAAAATTTAATATGCTGAAATCAGTTGAAATATCTCTATACTCTTGACTTAATATAACTTGCAATTAAATTAACTTTAAAAGTAATTACTTCAATTTATGCTGTCTTCAAATGGACATATTCATTTTAAGAATCCTTTAATGGACTTACTATATATGCTTTCTGCCATGTTGCAAATTATTATAAACAATTCCCAGATATCTACAAGTGACTTCTGTTAATTAAAATGGGCAGAGTGGTGGCACACTGGTTAACTGTGCTGCCTTAATAAAGATATCATAAAACTACAATTTAATGTCAAATGCTCTGCAAACCACCATGCACTTTGCTGCCTTTTTTTCCCCATGTGCACCAGTAATACTATTCTACTAGTAACTAAATGCAGTAATTAAAGATAAAACAGATTTCAGGAAATACTACTTAATAATTTACACGTTATTACAGAGTCATAATCTGTTTAAATAATCAAAACTGGTTGTATGAATAATGTTACTGGAATTGGATCCTGTGCTCTGCAACAATGAACTTGACAAAGTGAGTTTCAGAATATTCAATTATGAATGAACAATTAAGCATGTCTAAAACACAAAGCACAAGCAAACAAATCATTAAGATACAATTTTAAATCATCCATGTGTTTTCTGATACAGTTCAGGGTTGAAGAAATCCAATGTCTAACCTGGGAGAATTAAGAAGAAGACAGGAATCAACCCTGGAAGGAATGCCATTGAATGAAATGACCCATCCCCTCCCAAGATTATGTGTTATATTGTATGTACGATTAAGACAGCCTGGAAACTGGAAGAGCAGAAGAAAATCCAAAAACATGCAGAAAAATCATTCAGACTCCACTCAGAGAGGGACTCTGTCAGGAAAGAAACTTGAAACCCATTGGGGAATATAGATAGATAGATAGATAGATAGATAGATAGATAGATAGATAGATAGATAGATAGATAGATAGATAGATAGATAGATAGATAGATAGATAGATAGATAGATAGATAGATAGATAGATAGATAGATAGATACTTTATTAATCCCAATGGGAAATTCACAATGCCATTGTGTCATCATGCTGCCCTTGTTTTTATTTTTTATTATCTTAAGACTCTGCTTAATGTGTAATGCTTATCCTTAGCTTGAATGCTTTTCATACACATGAGATACCTGAAGCTGGATGAAACTGTTTTCTTTGCTTGGCCACCTTAAGATTTTTGCTGCCTTTAAAGTCCTGGGAAGCATGATGTGGTGGCAGTGTGACAGCATATACAGTACACATCTAAGTCTTATTCTCCTTTCTCGTCAAAGGTTCAGTTCCAGGTAAGGTAAATAAAATGTCCGGGTTTTTAAAAAAAAAACAAAGGTAGACCTTTCACTTTAAAGAGTTAAACTGATTTTTACTTCCTCTTGCCTAGCGATCTAAAGATATACCATAATTCTCTGGGTCACAAAACATGCTCTAATAACTAAACAGCTATGACATTCCTCTGTAAAGGGCACAGAGCACAGTTCATTTATCATTATTATTTTGGCTTAGTGAGAATGACAAACTAAGGCATGCATATGTCCCTGTGTTCAAAACTGCACTCATCGTTATTGGCAATAAGTCTAAAATGGTTTAATTAAACTCTCTTTGGCAGATCTCTTAATGCAAGTTTGTCATCCGGCAAATTGATCTACCTGTTTTACAGTATGAGATCTTCTGAATCCCTCAGTAAATTCTCTTCTCTTTTCCCTCTAGCAGTACATCAGCTGATAAAAAGCTATAATGTTATTTCTCCAGAGACTGTTAGCATTAATGCTGACTTTTTAAGGAATTTAATTTTAAAAGGCCTTTTTAATAGCATTTTTTCCATTTATGACTTGTTCATCAGTGCAGAAAAATGCTAGAACAAATCATTATACGCACATACTTTTATGGTATGAAAATGATAATAAATCGTGGTTTGTGTTTTGCAAGAGATCTATAGTGTTTGTTCCAGGTCTGCAAAGTGCACAGACATGCAAAAGCAATAACAGCTGGGTTCCTATAGTTCCCCTGAGAATAGCTGCCTGCAAGCCTAAAGGAATAAGCAAACATCCCTTCATGTATTCCAGGTTTTGTCAGAACAGTTGAAAGAAAATCCCATTATTTGAGAAAACAATGTTCTGCATTGTCCGTGAACCCACCTTTGCTACCATGAGGCTTACAATATTTTCATACTTCACGACTTCCTTGTTAGTGTTTCCATATTATTCATTAATCAACTGTACGAAAGTAGGTCTCAAAGGACAGCCTGTCATAGCACAGTACCATCACTAAGTAAGGCAACAGCTCACTCCATTATCAGTGTTTTCAATATCCCTTCATTTTTCCAAAGGAAGCAAAGCTGCATTTATTTAATTAACATTTGTTTATTTTTCCTATGCAGAACTAAAAGACATTAAAAAAGAAAGCAGTTGTTTTGTTGCGAGTGAGTGGACTGGACAGTATTTTTGGGAATGCTGATGAATCAAATGGGGTAGTTTTTATTTAGCTTCCTCCACAAATCTTCAGTACAATTTTTAAAGTTCTTTCCCCAGTTACACAGATGAGATGGGCTACTGTGCTTGGCTTATTTGTAATACACCATTATAAAAAGCATTCTGAGAATAGTCTTTTTTCTCTCAAGCATGAAGCATAGGATTTGTTTTAACATCACTGCTTTTGTGTTTACACACAATGCTGCTTGTAATAGTTCATAATTTTCAGCCAATACACATATCCAGAGAGCCAGTGCCAGTCTTAGCAACACTGGGCACAAAGCTCATTCATGTACATATTCAGTTAGTCTGAAAAAATATTAATGCCAAATGGACCCTTAAGTTTACAGAGGCTACAGAGTGTTTACAGAGTTTATACTTGTACAATCAGTTTGCAGAGTTTATAGTTTACTTGTACAATCAGTTTACAGAGTTTATACAGAGTGTTTACAGAGGCTACAGAGTGTTTACAGAGTTTATACTTGTACAATCAGATATCACTTAATTCATCCTAAACACCTACAAGCCAATCCAGGATGGAACGCGAGTCCAGTGAGAGGCAATTCAGGACAATATTCACTCCTATTTACACTCAGCTCATTTACTGCTACTAATCTGCCTGACAGCATGCCATTGGATTGTGACAGAAAACTGGCGTCTCTTGAGGTACATACAGTATCATTCAAAGAAACTGGAAGCTCTAAATATAAGACATTCGAGCCATGATTCAAAACTGGGCCTGTTTGCCCAGACACCAATTTGAGAGACAATTTTATTAGTAGAGTTGTCAAGCCAGCCTTTGTAAAAACACTTCTGATTCTTAAGATGTGTAAAGTTCTACTGTTCTCTCCTCTTCCATATGACCTCTCTGTTATTCCTCCTGATTGTTATCTTCCATTAAGGCACCAGTTTCAGTACTTTATGCTATTTTTGTCTTAGAATAATACCTTTATGAATTTGTATTTGTCCTCCAAAAACCCAAATCATTCAATCCAGTTTAAATAAGTACATTACCTTTAGTAAATGGTATGCTATGGGAGACTGGCTTCAGGTTCTTTTTGCCATCTTTATTCCCAAAAGGTTTCTGAACCCTTTCTACATATGTTTTTGGTCTATTCTTCTGTCTGTTCTTTCTGGTTCTTTATCTCTCATTCGCTTTCCTTGATTTCTTCTTTGGACATTCCTATTTTATCACTATCATCATTTTCAAATGTCTGTGCTTTTTCTGTAGGCTCTGTTCAGTGATGGCTTTTCTGTTTGGACACTGCAAATGCAAAGCTGGTTCTGACATTTCTATAGAAATCCACTATTCTCTTTCCCATAACTTGTGGAAGTCATTGTTTTAAAACTTAATTTGTCTATAGATTTCTGTGTTACCAATTCAAATGTAATCTAGATCCAACCTCAAAGTGAGGACATCTGCTATAAATTGTGAGGAACTAAATAGACATCAGTCAATGACTTGGACTCAGCTTTATTATTTATTGGCTACTTATTCTAGGGGTTATCCTGGTATATTTTTCATTTTTCCTTTCTCTACTTTTTAACTTTTTTCAAGGCTGGCAAATGACATACAAGGTGGGTTTTTGTGTTGGACTTTTATTTCATTTACTTTCTTTCTTTCTTATATTATACTAGCCATGTGCGCCCAACTACGTTGCGCATGTTAAAGTTGTCTGTGATGGGCTCCCTGTTTAAACGCGGCTGCCAGTCATGAACTGGGCCCTTAGTTGCACAGCATTATGATTTTTTATAAGGGAAACAAAATTACAAAACAAAACCCTTGGACATTGATTTGATAGGAACAGCCTACTCGGAATCACTGTCCGAATAGTAATTATGTGGTGGTGGAGGAGCATTTCTGCTTCTCTCCATTCACAGTCCGTCTCGTTTTCATGACGCTGTCGTTTCCTCTCACGATCTCTTCTCAACCTATCTCCAATCTCGCAGGTTGCTTTGTGGCAATCCAAAGAGTAAGGAAGAACCAATGCTTCTTTCTTGAACATCAAACGCCGACTGATGGAAAATCACAGAAGTGTGCCCGACTTATATACTCTGACTGCCGACTCCAAGAAGTGGGTGAACATTCGATTTGGACGAAGTGCTGCCAACAACAGTCGACAGAAACACAAAAAACCACAGTCTCGACAACGAAGCAGGTGTCGACGCCAGATCTAAACACAAAGCACGGTGTCGACGCCAGACCTAAACACAAAGAGTGCTATCGACAGTGTTTGTAAACAAAAGTAACAACCAAGGTGTTGTGTATTCAGCCAGTACAAACAGCACGTAGTCTCCTTTAGTTCAATCCTCTTTAATCGCTACACTCCAACCTCATCAAACGATCCTCCCCATCACTTCCTCTCCTCCTCCATCACTACTGCCCTCTACTGAACACACCAGGAACACCACACAAGGCAGTGAATTCACGGACAAACAAAAATCAAGATCCAAATGAAGATTATATATAAAGACTAGCAAAATACCCGCGCTTCGCAGCGGAGAAGTAGTGTGTTAAAGAGGTTATGTAAACATATATATACATATACATATATATACAGTACATATCTACATATACATATATATACATACATATACACATCCACATATACATATACAAATATACATATATATATAGCAAAATACCCGCACTTCGCAGCGGAGAAGTAGTGTGTTAAAGAGGTTATGTAAGCATATATATACATATACATATATACATATATACACATATCTACATATACATATATATACATATATATACAATATATACATATACACATCCACATATATATATATATATATATATATATATATATATATATATATATATATATATATATATACACATATCAACATATATACACATACATATACACACATACATAAACACACACATATACATCCATCCATCCATCCATCCTTTTCATATATACATACATACATAGTGCACTGTAACACGGGCTGTGATTGTTACATGGGAGGGAGACGACAAATCACCGCTTCCCGCTTTCTAATCGGACTTTGATTGGTGCTTTGACGGATGCCCAGATCCCACAGTATCTCCCCTTAGGAGTGGCGTTAGGCAAGTGTAATTGAATAGCGGTGCTGCAAGTTTAGCTTTACACCTGTTTTTAAGGCTTATTGACTGAAAGGGGCTTTCATGAAAAAACTTAGGGCTTTGCTACAGGATACACCCTCCACAAGTTAAGGAAGTAAAAATAAAGGTATATATTTCTGTTTTATTTAAACCTTTAAAGTTTGTATGCGGGCGGCATGGTGGCGCAGTGAAGGGTGCCAATTAGGAGACCCGGGTTCGCTTCCCTGCGTGAAGTTTGAATATTC